>NC_059301.1:32555985-32575985 GCF_017591435.1 Portunus trituberculatus
AGAAAATGTATGTATATTTTTCAAATTTAACATGTCAATACATTTATCTTCCTGCTCGAATGACTCGATAGACCTTAAAGAAAGTCTCTGTATCTCCACTCCTCCACGGGGGAAATCATTCAAACTCGTTTGACCCGTCTATGATTTATAATACTTGTAATAAAGTGTAGAACAGCGAATGCTTGCGTCTGAGCATCCACGTTTGTTTATAGTGTCGATGAAAGCGCAGATGAACGGCTGTGTGTGTGTGTGTGTGTGTGTGTGTGTGTGTGTGTGTGTGTGTGTGTGTGTGTGTGTTTGTGTGTGTGACGTGGCGCGACCAAGAAATTTTCAATTTTCAGAAAACTGGCGGAAAAATGTGCTATTGTAAGGGAACCTTGAGAGTACTATACTCAAACGCTATGTTCTTTTATCAGGTATATTTTTAAAGGTCTTTCTTTCTTTTTTTTTTTTTTCTCTCTGAGGCAGCGCAGATTTTTATTAAAGTCTGATTGTATTTATGCAAAAACCCTGCCATTGAAACTCTCCAAGTAACTTCCATCAGAGCATGCTGAAGATGATCGGGATGAGATACATAAACACCATCGATATTATCAGTATATAATGAGAGTGGGTTTCTTTTATTTTTCTGTTAGTGATGATACCCCCCCGTCTCTCTCTCTCTCTCTCTCTCTCTCTCTCTCTGCGTCACCAATAATTGAGTCGCTTCGGTTTGCTGCTCACGTCTCGTCCCGCTCAATTAGCTTCACCTGGGACTCACCTGTGTCACACCTCACCACACTCTACCACACTCCACCACACTCCCCCTACACCCATATGTACTTACTGCACCCTAAATCATTCACCACACCCCAACGCCATCTTCATTACGTACACCCTCATCACTGTTATCACGCACACACACACACACACACACACACACACACACACACACACACACACACACACACATGCACGCTCACTCGCTCTTTCCACTTGTGACGAGGAAGAATGTGGGTGGATCGATCAGGTGGATGGAAGAGTGGATGCGCGAACCCGCCCACTTCCCCACTCAGCCACGCCCAAATCGCCACCTAAACTCCACCCACCACCCAGTCCCGCCCATTCTATGATTCGGCTCCACCCACTCTCCACCTGTAAACAAACTTTTTTTTATTGTGCATGTGTGCCCTTTATTTTGGTCGTTATATGATGAGAATGGTGATAGTATCAGTAGTAGTGGTAGTAGTAGTAGTAGTAGTAGTAGTAGTTGTAGTAGTAGTAGTAGCAGTAGTAATAGAAGTAATAGTAGTAATAGTAGCAATAGTAACAGTGTTTTTTTTCGTTGTTAAGTTTAGAAAAGATTATAATGACTCTGACTCTCTCTCTCTCTCTCTCTCTCTCTCTCTCTCTCTCTCTCTCTCTCTCTCTCTCTCTCTCTCTCTCTCACAGGAGTCACCATGACAGTCGGCACTGACAACCAGAAAACGCCCCTCGTCAAGATAGAGATGCAACGGACGAAGCTTGACGCTGATCTGGTGAAGCGTCACCTGGAGACGGACAACGAGGTGGCGATGCAACACATGCTCCAGAGCTGGAGTGTTGCCGATGTGCTGCGTCCCAATCTTGACGGCCAGGCGGTAGGCAATTCTCTCCACATCGCCGTCAAATGCGGAGCCGAAAAGTGTCTCAAAGTCTTGCTTAGTCACCGACTTTCCAAGGAGGAATTAGAGGCTCCTGACGACAAGGGACAGACGCCTCTGCTGACGGCAGTGGGCAAAGCGCGACACACAGCACTGGAACACCTGCTGAGTGCAGGAGCCAATGTCAATGCCCGCGATGACAACCACAAAGGAGCACTACACCTCCTAGTACTGAACCTCTCCAAAGACTCTGCACAGGCGGGGGACTTACTGAGGGTGGCAGACTTGTTACTATCCTCTACACACGTCAAGAAGCTAGACTTGGAGCCCCACGCCGACTTTCTTGACCTGACCGCCGCCACCCCGCTGGCCTTGGCTACCGCCAAGCTTCGGAAAGAAGACACAGCATCCTGGGTCGCCAATCTTCTTGAGCTGTGCAAGAAGCTGGTAAAAGCGGGTGCCTCATTGTCTGGAGATGTGAACGGCGCCACTGTGCAGCAGGTACTTACCCAGAAAGGATGCCTGACGGAGAAGGTGCTGAGCGAGCGAAAGCATCCCCCTCCGAGACACATAGCGGCTCACGTGGTGGACTTGGTCTGCATGCGCAGGAGCGGCAGCGAGGTGAGGGAGATGTTGCAGGGAGAGCGACCAGAAGACGCCCGTGAAGCAGTGAATTCAAAGCTCGGTAGCAACAGTCTGCTGTCATACGCTGTGAACATTATGAACACTTCTCTGGTGGAGGAGCTGCTCAGGTATGGCGCTGACCCCTGGCTGTTGGAATGGACGCACGAGCTGCCTCTCCACCGCGCCGCCGTCAAAGGCCACGTTGACATCTTCACCTTGCTTGTCGAAAAGATGAAGAACAACAACAAGACCATCGATCTGCGGGACCACAGTGCCACCCTCATCAAGAAGCTCATGGAGAACAGTCACACCAAGACCACGCAGAACGAAGATCACTTGGCGTGTCTCCGCCACTTACTGAAAGAAGCCCAGCTTGACTTGAACCAGAAGGACCCTGATCTGACGCCGCTGCACTTGGCGGCGAAATATAACCAGCAGGAGGCGGTGAGGGAACTGCTGAGGGCAGGTGCCTTCCTTGGCGCACGCCACGTGGTGTTTGGGAAGGAATGCGGTGCTGCCTTGGACAGTGTTCTACCGGAAACACTGGAACACGCCATGGACGACTGCATTACACATTACTGTGACGACAAAAGTAACAAGACCGAGAACGTAGTCAGCGAACACTACACACTCCACCTCGACTATTGTTTTCTTCTTCCACCAGAGCAGGATGGCAACAACAGTGACACCAAACCAGTGAATGAAGTGGAGACGCTGATGGAAGTGTGCCACAGCGAAAGGCACCGTCACCTCATCAAACACCCCCTGGTGCAGACTTTGCTGTACGCTAAGTGGAAGAAGGTACAACCGTTGTACATCGGTAACCTGTTACTTTACTTGTTCTTCGTGTCAATGCTCACCACATTTGCCTACTTCCTAATAGACCTGCGCGCGATAGAAGAACATCTGTCAATGCTGCAGCTTAACGTTACCATAAATACCACCAGCCTGGAAGCCAGCAAGCAGGGGAAGCAAATCAAAGTGCACGTGTTCCTGGTTCTGCTGCTGCTCGCCTCACTGTTCATGTTGGTGAGAATGGTTTTGCAGATTAAGTTATCCTTCAAGTATCTCAAGAAAATTCAAAACTGGCTGCAATGGTCACTGTTAGTGATAGTGCCGGTGCTGTGCTTCGCGCCGCTGGAGATGGACTCAATAAGACAATGTTCAGCCTGGGCAATGATTATCGCCTGGTAAGTAGCTGGGCGTGTTTCTTTAATGGTGCCTTAAGGGAAGGGAGAGGAGGGGTCCCGTTGTGCACGTGAGAGCTAAGGTAGTAAACCTAGCTCCATAATTGTTGCAGGTTCGTGTTCGTGCTGAAGTTGGGCCGCGTGCCGTTCTTCGCTCTCTACATTACGATGCTGTGTCACGTCACCTCGAATTTCCTGAAGCTAATTGTCCTCTACAGCCTCCTCATCCTTGCCTTCACCCTCAGCTTTAACATCCTGCTCTTCCACCCCTTCGGAGAAAACCAGGTACTACATTCATTCACATACACACACACACACACACACACACACACACACACACACACACACACACACACACACACACACACACACACACACACACACACACACACACACACACACACACACACACACACACACACACACACACACACACACACACACACACACCTATATAAACTATATGTATCTTCTTTCCCTCTATACAGAATGAAAACTTCCTATCGTTTCCCAAGGCCGTCGTCATGTCCACAGGCGAGTTGGAATACTCCGACATGAGTGAGAAGTTCCCTGAGGCGTTGAGCACCTCCGCTATCATCATGACGCTCGTGTTTGTCTTTGCTATCATCTTGGTACTGATGAACGTGATGAATGCACTGGCCGTCACTGACGCGCAAGTAAGGCACTAAGAGAGAGAGAGAGAGAGAGAGAGAGAGAGAGAGAGAGAGAGAGAGAGAGAGAGAGAGAGAGAGAGTATGAGAGTGTGTGTGTGTGTGTGTGTGTGTGTGTGTGTGTGTGTGTGTGTGTGTGTGTGTTAATAAAATTATTTTTACTGTGCAAATATTATTTTCTTTTATCTCTTTTACGTCACACCAATCACTCTGCCACTTTCTATTATACTGTAGAAACCACCTGTTCTTCACTCCAGGAAGTGGTGAACGACACCAAGCTGTACTCCCTCATCTCCCTCCTTGAACTGGTGAACGTGATAGAGACCTTCCTCAGCTCCCGCTTCGTACGCCCCTGTCTGGGTAACTTGCAGCTTCTGTCTGGGACCAACAACACTCCGTCCTTCCTGGCCAAGATCAACCACCCCAAGAAGCATGAGCGGCTCCTGTCCGGTCTCGACCACAAGACCCCGAACAAGCTGAATGACGAGTTTGCCGAGTGTCTCAGGTGCAGTGTCCAGTGTAAACATGCTAGGAACATTCCCCATGCAGATCTCTTGATGAATTATGTCCATATAGATACACACACACACACACACACACACACACACACACACACACACACACACACACACACACACACACACACACACACGCCCGGTAGCTCAGTGGTTAGAGCGCTGGCTTCACAAGCCAGAGGACCGGGGTTCGATTCCCCGGCCGGGTGGAGATATTTGGGTGTGTCTCCTTTCACGTGTAGCGACTGTTCACCTAGCAGTGAGTAGGTACGGGATGTAAATCGAGGAGTTGTGACCTTGTTGTCCCGGTGTGTGTTGTGTGCCTGGTCTCAGGCCTATCCGAAGATCGGAAATAATGAGCTCTGAGCTCGTTCCGTAGGGCAACGTCTGGCTGTCTCGTCAGAGACTGCAGCAGATCAAACAGTGAAACACACACACACACACGAATACACGTTGCTCAATAGTAATGGGGCCGAATCACCACACCAGGGGTTGGTCACCTTTACTGTCTCCTCTGACTAGGGGGATGGGGTGTGTGGTGTGTGATGTAACAGTCTTACCTGATGATTAGTAATAATGATATCCAAGATCCCACTGAGAGGATAACGATTGGTGGTTACGTGTTCACTGAGATTGGGTCTTGGCGAATACTGTCAAGTAGATTGGAATTGCAAGACTATAATGGTGGAGAAGCCTGATATAGTGTGTTTGACTGAGACAAAATTGCATGAAAAAACAAAGATAAATTTGGATAATAAATATATTATATGGAGAAAGGATAGAGAGAGTAAAGGTGGAGGAGGAGTTATGATTATGACGAAGAAATAAATAAATGTGGATAAGGTTTGGTATGGGAAGAGCAACGCAGAAGTGATAAGCATAAAGATAAAAAGTGATGGAAAAGAATTAATAATCATGGTGACCTATGTACCTCCTAAAACAAATTCTTGGACATTAAGGAATACGACAATATGATCAAGGATACTTTACAGAGTTTGGAAAGTGTATTATCTGGGAAAAGAAAGGTGATACTAGTAGGAGATTTTAATTGTAAGGAGGTGGATTGGGAAAATCTAGTAAGTGGTGTTGGAGAGGAAGCATGGGAGAGAGATTTCTTAATCTAATGATGGAAAATATGATGGAACAGAGGGTGAAGGAAAATACTAGATATAGAGGAGATGATGAACCGGCTAGACTGGATTTGGTGTTAACAAGAGAAGTGTACCTATGTGGAGATATACAATACAAGTGTCCTTTGGGAAAGAGTGATCATGTGGTTATGGAAATGCAGATAGCAACAACACAGCGAAGGAAAGACGAGACATACAGGAGTGGTAGATTGAATTATAGAAAGATGGACACAGAAAGTTTGAAAAATTATTTCAGAAAATTAGATTGGGAGGAGATGTTACAAATCAGAGAAGTGCAAAAAAATATGAGATTTTTATGAAATATTATAAAGAAGGAGTTATGAAATTTGTACCAAAGTATAAACCGAGAGAGGAAGGAAGAAAGGATTGGTTTAATGCAACTTGTGTTAAGGCTAAGGAAAAGAGAGATGTGGCTTGGAAAAGATGGAAAAGAGCAGGAATATACTAAATAAGGAGAATTATAGAGTGGCGAGAAATGAGTATGTGAGGGTAAGGAGGAGGAAGAAAGAAAATTTGAAAAGATATTGTAGACAAGAGTAAGGAACATCCAAAATTGTTTTACAGGTTCATAAATGGTAAACTTAAAAGAGAGAGTCCATTGAAAGATTAAAAGGAGAGCAAGGGATAGTAGATGACCCTAAGAATATAGCGGAATTGCTAAATAATAGGTTTCAGCAAGTATTTACTGAAGAAACAATGTTTGTAAAGCCTCAGAATGTACAAGGAAATGTGCACATGGATGACATTAAGATACCTAAAAGGAGTTATATAAAATGTTGGAGGAACTTAAAGATGATAAAGCGATGGGACCAGATGAAGTTTCAGGAAAATTATTGAAGGAGTGTAGAGAAGAATTGATTGATCCATTATATGATATTATAAGGTGTTCATTAGAAACAGGGAAGTACCAGTAGAGTGGAAGAGAGCTGAAGTGGTGCCCATTTATAAGGGAGGCAGTAAGGAAGAGCCTCTTAACTATAGACCTGTGTCTCTAACAAGTGTGGTCGGTAAGATTTGTGAGAGGGTGATAAAGAAATATTGGATACGGTTCCTGGAGGATCATAAGTTATTATCGGATCATCAATTTGGCTTCAGGAAAGGGAGGTCATGTGTAACAAATCTACTGAGCTTTTATTCAAGAGTGGTTGACAAAATACAAGAGAGAGAGGGATGGATGGACTGTGTATATTTGGATTTAAAGAAAGCTTTTGACAAGGTACCTCACATGAGACTGTTATGGAAATTAGAGATTTATGGAGGACTGAAAGGAAAAGTGTTAAAGTGGATGGAAAACTACTTGAGATGGAGGGAGATGAGAACGGTAATAAGGGATGCAAAGTCGGACTGGTTGGTGGTGGAGAGTGGAGTCCCACAAGGCTCAGTGCTGGCACCAATACTTTTCCTTGTATATATTAATGACATGCCAGAGGGAGTAAACAGTTATATTAATTTGTTTGCGGATGATGCAAAGTTGTGTAGGTGTGTGAAGAGTGAAGAAGATTGTGAAATTTTACAGGCAGATCTGGATAAGATTTGGGAGTGGAGCAAGAGGTGGCAAATGGAATTTAATCTGAGCAAAAGTCATGTGATGGAGATGGGGAAGAGTGGAAGACGGCCAAGAGGGTCATATAAGATGGGTGAAGAAGTAGTGTTGAAAAAGGTGGAAAAGGAAAAGGATTTGGGAGTGATAATACAAGACCATGGGCAGTTTGAGGCTCATATTGATAAGATGTTTGGAGAAACGTATAATTTGATAAAAATATTGGATTAGCCTTCCATTATATGGATAAAGATATGATGAAGAAATTAATTAGTACGGTAATTAGACCAAGATTGGAATATGCTGGAGTGGTTTGGTCCCCTTATAAAAAGAAGCATATAAGGAAGTTGGAGAGATTGCAGAGAATGGCAACAAAAATGGTTCCGGAATTGGCAGAAATGACCTATGAGGAGAGATTAAAATAAATGAATTTGCTTACCTTGGAACAAAGAAGAGAAAGAGGAGATTTAATACAGGTTTATAAACTGTTGAATGGACTGGATGAAGTGGATAATGAGCAAATGATGTTGAGAGTGGAAAACTTAAATAGAACTACAAGATCGCATAGTAAAAAGATAGCCAAGGGAATATGCTTGAAGGATGTGAAGAAATATAGTTTCCCACAAAGATGTGTGGAGGTGTGGAATGGTTTGAGTGAGGAGGTGGTGTCAGCAAGGAGTGTGCATAGTTTTAAAGGAAAGTTGGATGTGTGTAGATATGGAGACGGGGCCACACGAGTATGATACCCAGGCCCTGTAAAATTACAACTAGGTGAATACACACACATAGTATTCTCAGCCTTTCTTCCTCTGCAGGGTTCATCGGCTGCACCACCTGGAAGAAAAGAGGAGCCAGCAGCGTAACCAGGCCACGGCGGAGCTCGAGGACGCTGTCCAGAACCTTACTGACCACCACCCTAACCTGCTACGCTCTCTGGCTGCTGCCTTGCGCCCTAGCCAGTAATGTGAAGAGGGAAAAACTAAAGAGATTGTGGTATCCTTGCTAATGATGTGATGAGGGAAAGTCTATAGAGATGATGATGCAACGGAGCACCCTATGACAGCGCCACCTTATTCTTAGGTGTTATCCTGACTTTACTGTGAATGATTGATCTGTATTTGATTTTGTACGTATCAGTGTGATATGTTCGTGTCTACTATATTCATAACGTAGAGAAACTGCTTATTCCTACTTACCAATACAAAAATGCTAACATTATTACTAGTGATAGCTTGGATGGCCAAATTAGTGTTATGGCGCCATAACACAGTCTCAGTTCTACCTCTGGGGACTAACGAGCCTTTTTTTTTTTTTTTTTATTTATACCATGTGGGCTTTTCACGGGAATTTATGGGCTAAAGGGGTACTTTTTGGGGTACTTCTTATCTCAAAGCCCACCCGCTAGGAAACCGTTGCTCCGAGTGAGGAAGCCCAACCTGCTCTCGGACCGTGGACAGGATTTGAATCCGTGCGCTTAGAGATCCCTCAGACCCCAAAGCAAGCATGGTTCCACTGCTTTACCAGAGAAGAAGAATATGCCAGATTAGTATACTAAGCAGTGACATATAGTACTTACTTCTTTCCTCACCATTTGTCAGAACTGGGACATGAATTAGTCTGCCACACTGGACAGGCAGATGGCTCAGTAAGTTTGATCTAAGAAGACTTCGCTTAGACTACAATCGAAGATCACTGTCTGTCTCTCTGCCTAGCGTTTGTTGGAATATACTTGAGTGTAGTATGCAGTGTGTAAATATGCTATGAGCCAGTACTTGTCAGGGTCTTGTTACTTACAGCCTTCAGGCCTCGTTCATATTAGAAGGTTTAACCAGGCAGCAGTGTAATTACAATACAAATCAATGGAGGCGTTCACACACAACCGCTGCAGTTTTTCCTCCCGCCGCGGTCTCCGTGTGGCTTGAGGTCTTCTCTCCAACCACGCAAAAAACACATGTGTCGATTTACATGTATTAAAATAGAAGCATATCTACATACTTGGTGGCTCCAAGACATCGTTGCCCTTCCATTGGTCAGCAGATCATCGACATCCTGAAACAACGGAAGAACTTGTCTTCATGGTCTCTCAACTTGTGACACAATGTTATGAACCTCTCATAGATTAGTCTGTTACATGAAAAAAGATGAATCCACTGTTGCCTTTGCCTTATCCTACATCGTGCCTTTCGATGATGTAAGACTCCAAAACTTTTTCTCCTAATTCTTTTCTGCTAACATTACAGTGGTATGACTCGTGTAGGGTCAGTGGCGCGGATCCCGTCCTAAGCCCTGTGTACAATATGGGCTGTGACACAGCGTCATGAACCATGGCGCTATTGAAGCAAGGCAAACTCGTATAGGCTACACTAGAGAGCTGAGCTACTACACACGTGGCTTTGTGTATAAAACTCATAATTTCAATATAAAGCGCAATACCATACGCATGTTTGCACATAACATATATGGGACCTAATGAAAGCATCTCTTGTTGAGAGATGGTGCAATTTGAACTGTGCAAAACCACTAGTGTAAACAGGAACTATTAGGGCTATCTGCTGATGAACACAGCCTTCAAAGTCATTTGTCTGTAGCATGTTATGGCATTGTCCAAAACCAAACAAATGTAAAAAAAATTCCAAGTACATAAAACATGCATCTTATTCAGACTTGTTTTAAAGTAACAAGTTTGTGTAAATTTGCCAGCAAGACAGTTTGCTCTCTCTCTCTCTCTCTCTCTCTCTCTCTCTCTCTCTCTCTCTCTCTCTCTCTCTCTCTCTCTCTCTCTCTCTCTCTCTCAAGTTGGACGTATTTCAGTCTATTTACTATACTGCCTTAATTTTCTACTTGATTAATTCGTGAATAGATAATACTGGATTATGTTTTAAGATTACGTACATAACTGTGTACTTATTCAGTGTTTACTGTGTGTGTGTGTGTGTGTGTGTGTGTGTGTGTGTGTGTGTGTGTGTGTGTGTGTGTGTGTGTGTGTGTGTGTCTGTGTGTGTGTATGGCACAAGCACCATGGTTCCTTCTTTTTCAAGGTGAAAGTGGCTTTGCTCTTCATCATATTCACTTGTGGATTACAAGGTGTGCTCCCACGCAATACTCATCCATTTGCTTATTGACTTATCTGCTTATGACATACCCATCAAGGGAAAACAGCCTAGGTGCGGCGTCCTCTTGTGCTTCACTTGTGCTCTCACACTCATGATATGCATACATTAATATTACTGATCCATTGTACGTAATTGTTTCTCACTCACGTCTCAGTTTGTACTTATCCACGTGTTGTGATTGTATTTATTTACTTGACTTACGATCGAAATTAATGTATCAAGTTTTTTCTTTTCGTAACAAAATAATGGCAGAGGAACTTCATTAACTGTAAGCTTACATACAGTGATTTTACACACACACACGCGCACACACACACACACACACACACACACACACACACACACACACACACACACACACACACCGCCTAGTGTAGTGGTTAGCACGCTCGACTCACAATCGACCGGGTTCGAGTCCCGGAAAGCGGCGAGGCAAATGGGCAAGCCTTTTAATGTGTAGCCCCTATTCACTTAGCAGTATATAGGTACGGGATGTAACTCGAGGGGTTGTGGCCTCGCTTTCCCGGTGTGTGGAGTGTGTTGTGGTCTCAGTCCTACCTGATGATCGGTCACTACGAGCTCTGAGCTCTTTCCGTAGGGGAAAGACTGGCTGGGTGACCAGCAGACGACCGTGGTGAATAACACACCACGTAGGGTAATGGTTAGCACACTGGGCTCACAACCGAGAAGGCTCGGGTTTGAGTCCCGGTCGCGGCGAGACAAATGGGCAAGCCTCTTAATGTGTAACCCCTGTTCACCTAGCAGCAAGTAGGTACAGGATTTAACTCGAGGAGTTGTGGCCTCGCTTTCCTAGTGTGTAGAGTGTGTTGTGGTCTCAGTCCTACCCGACGATCGGTCTATGAGCTCTGAGCTCGCTCCGTAATGGAGAAGACTGGCTGGGTGAGCAACAACTTAACTTGCTCTCATGCCCATGCTCCCGAATCTTCCGAGTTTTTCACCATCTGGCTTCGACTCAATAGTCACTCTCTACCTAAATTTATCTGCGGTGTCTATCTCTCCCCTAACTCCTCTGACTATGGTAAATTCTTTGACTATTTAACTTCCTTTCGTGGAGATCTCCATCTTTGGAGATTTGAATGTTCACCACAAGCTTTGGCTTTCCTCTCCCTTCACTGACCACTCTGGTGAACTAGTCTTCAACTTTGCTATCCTCCATGACCTAGAGCAACTGATGCAACAACCTACTCGTATTCCTGACCGTCTTGAAGACACGCCCAACATTCTTGATTTCTTCCTTACCTCTCTGATCCCTCTGCTTATGCTGTTACCCTATCATCTCTGTTGAGCTCGTCCGATCACAATCTCATTTCTGTATGTTGTCCTACCTTTGCTAACAATTTCACCTTGGATGATTCTGGGTTTGTCCCTCCCTCTCCTCCTCCCTCTGATTATTTCATGTCTTCATTCAAAGTTTGTCACTTCACAACCTTCTATCTGATCGCCAGTATGGCTTTCGTCAAGGTCGCTCTACTGGTGATTTTCTGGCTTTCCTTATGGAGTCTTGGTCATCTCTTTTGGAATTTCGGTGAAACCTTTGCTGTCACGTTAGGCATATCAAAAGCTTGTGATAAAGTCTGGCATAAAGCTTTCATTTCCAAACAGCCCTCCTACAGTTTCTATCCTTCTCTCTGCACCTTTATCTCAAGTTTCCTTTCTGACCGTTCTATTGTTGCTGTGGTAGACTGCCACTGTTTTTCTTCTAAATCTATAAAAAGTGGTGTTCCTTAGGGTTCTGTCCTGTCACCCACTCTTTATCTATTATTCGTTAATGATCCACTCTTACGCTGATGATACCACCCTACATCTTTCCACGTCCTTTCAGAGACGACCAACCCTTCAGAGAATCAACAGATCACGCAGGAACACCACAGAATGCCTGACCTCTGATCTTTCTAAGATTTCCGATTGGGGCAGAGAAAATCTAATAGTGTTCAATGCCTCAAAAACTCTTTTCCACCATCTATCATCTCGACACAACCTTCCAGACAACTATCCCCTTTTCTTCAGTGACACTCAGTTGCTCTTCCACTGAATATCCTCAGTCTGCCCTTTATTCATAATCTAAACTGAAAATTTTACCTCTCATCTCTTGGTAAAACAGTTTCTATGAAGTTGGGCGTTCTGAGGCGTCTCCGCCAGTTTTTCTCGTCCTCCAACTGCTAATTTTGTACAAGGGCCTTATCCGTCCTTGTATGGAGTACTCTTCGCATGTTTGAGGGGTTCCACTCATATAGTTTTATTAGATATTGTGGAATCAAAAGCTTTTCGTCTTATCAACTCTCCTCCTCTGACTGACTGTCTTCAGCCTTTTTCTCACCGCCGAAATGTTGTATCTCTTTCCATCTTTTATCGCTATTTTCCTGCTAACTGCTCTACTGGTCTTGCTAACTGCATGCCTCCCCTCCTCCTGTGGTCTTGCTGAACAAGTCTTTCTTCTTCCTTTCATCCCTATTCTGTCCAAGTCTCTAACGCAAGAGTTAACCAGTACTCTCAATCATTTATACCTTTCTCTGGTAACCTCTGAAACTCTCTACCTGCTTCTATATTTCCGTCCTCCTATGGCTTGATTTCTTTTAAGAGGAAGGTATCAAGACATTTATTCCTTAATTTGGACTAACTCTTTACTTTCCTTTTAGAAAACCAGCACTCAAGTGGACCTTCTTTTTAACATTTTATTGCCCTTGGCTGGCTTCCCTCCTGCATAGAAAAAAAAAAAAATACAGGGGCGGATGAGGCCCTTGTACAGAGTTGGCAGTTGGTGAGATGAGAAAACTGGCGAAGATGCCTCAGAACGCCCAGCTTCATAGAAGCTGTTTTAGCAAGAGATGAGATGTGAAGTTTCCAGTTAAAATTATGAGTAAAGGATAGGCCAAGGATATTCACTGTAGAAGAGAGGGACAGTTAGTGTCATTGAAGAAGAGTGGATAGTTGTCTGGAAGAGTGTGTCGAGTTGATAGATGGAGGAATTGAGTTTTTGAGGCATTGAGCACTACTAAGTTTTTTCAGCTCTAATGAGAAATCTTGGAAAGATCAGAAGTTAGGCTTTCTGTGGCGTCCTTGCGTGATCTGTTGACTTCCTGAAGGGTTGGTCGTTTCTAAAAAGACGTGGAAAGGTGTAGGGTGGTATCATCAGCGTAAGAGTGGATAGGGTAAGAAGTTTGGTTAAGAAGATCATTAATATATTTGAGAATAAGAGATTGGGTGACTGGATAGAAGCTTGAGGAAGATCACCGTTAATAGATTTAGGAGAAGACAATGGCTATGTACCACAGCAGCAATAGAGCGGCCGGAGAGGAAACTTGAGGTAAAGTTACAGAGAGAGGAATAGAAGCCGTGGAGGGTAGTTTTGAGATCAAAGCTGTGTTTCAGACTCTATCAAAAGCTCTTGATGTGTCTAACACGTTAGGAAAAGTTTCATTGAAATCTCTAAAAGAGAATGATCAAGACTCAGTAAGGAAAGCCAGAAGATTGATGGAAGCCATATTGGCGATCAGATAAAAGATTGTGAAGTGACAGATGTATAAGAATTTTCTTATTGAGGATAGATTAAAAAACTTTAGACATGGAAGAGATTAAAGCTATAGGACGGTAGTTTGAGGGATTAGAACGATCACCCTTTTGAGGAACAGGTTGACTGTAGCCAAACTTCAAGCAAGATGGAAAGGTAGAGGTCGATAGGTAGAGTTTGAAGAGTTTGGCTAGGCAAGATGCAGGCACGGAAGCACAGTTTTTGAGAACGATAGGAGGGACCCCATCAGATCCATAAGCCTTTCGAGGGTTTAGGCCAGCGAGGGCGTGAAAAACATCATTACGAATATAGCATGAAATAGTCAGAGAAAGGAGAGGGAGGAACAAATCCAGAATAATCCAAGGTAGAGTTGTTAGCAAAGGTCTGAGAGAAGAGTTCAGCTCTAGAGACAGAAGAGATGGCAGTGGTGCCATCAGGATGAAGTAAAGGAGGGAAAGGTGAAGACGTAAAGTTATTTGAAATGTTTTTGTCCAGGTGCCAGATGTCTCGAGGGGAGTTAGAGTTTGGAAGATTTTACCATTTTCCATTTATGACAATGTTTAGCAAGTTAAAAAACAGACTTGGCATGATTCCGGACGGAAATATAAAGTGTATGAGATTCAAGTGATGGAAGTTCAACCTCTCTATCATGTATAGCACGAGAACAGGCTGTGTTAAATCAAGGCTTAGAAGGTTTAGGTTGAGAAAAAAGAATGAGGAATGTACGCCTCCATGCCAGACACTATCACCTCAGTTATGCGTCCAGTACACAGAGATGAGTCTCTGATATGGAAACAGTAATCATTCCAGGGAAAATCAGCATAATACCTCCTCAGGTCCCCATAACTGGCAGAGATAAAATGCCAGAGGCATCTCCACCTTGGAGGATCCTGAGGAGGGATTGGAGAAATAGGACAAAATACAGACATGAGGTTGTGATCGGAAGAGTCTAACGGAAAAGATAAATAAGGCAACAGCATAAGCAGAAGGATTAGAGGAAAGGAAAACATCAAGAATGTTAGGCGTACTTCGAAGATGGTGAGGAATACGAATAGGGTGTTGCACCAGTTCCTCTAGGTCATGGAGGATAGCAAAGTTGAAGGCTAGTTCACCAGGATGGTTTGTGAAAGGAGAGGAAAGCCAAAGTTGGTGGTGAACATTGAAATCTCAAAGGTTGGAGATCTCCTCAGAAGAATAGAGGGACAGAATGTGCTCCGCTTTGGAAGTTGAATAGTCAGAGGAGTTAGAGGAGAGATAGACAGCACAGATAAATTTAGTTAGAGAATGACTATAGAGTCAAAGCCAGATGGTGGAAAACTTGAAAGGTTTAAGAACGTGGGCTCGAGAGTAAGTCATCGCACAGCGATGAACGAAAATGAGAACAGAAAAAATAGGAGGGAACAGAAAAAGGGGTTCCTGTCTGTTGCCTCAGACAGCTGTGTTCCAGTGAGGAAGAGAAGATGAGGTTTAGCAAATGAGAGGTGGTGTTTTACAGATAGAAAATTAGATCTAAGACCGCGAATGTTGGAGAAATTAATGATGAAAAAGTTGAGGGAGGTGTCATGACATTTTTGGTCGTTGCCAAGAGAGCAGTCCTATCTGGGGACATTTATGGTCTCTTCCCCAGAAGGGAACTCCGAGGCTAGTTTGGGAGTGGCACGTTTTTAATTTCTACTGAACGGTGTGTGTATAGTAAGTGCATCTAATTTTGTGTGAATGGGAGAGTTGTCTTTAGAGGGCAGGCTGTGACTGCCCCCGTGGGTTTGGAGACAAAAAGGAAACGTTCACACCTATCTTTGATGGTGAGTTCATAACACCTACTGAACTGATCGAGACCAGACAAGGACCAGTCCAAATAAGGAGGTCGTATAATTAGTGTTATACGACCTCTTTGGGAGTAAATCATCGTTTCACTATAGGTATATACTACCTCCTCCTCGTGATCTTCGTATTTTCAACACTGACCCACTGATGTGGGCAGAGCTAAGAATCGTTTTTTTCTCTTTTTCTTTTTTATTTACACCATGTGGGCTTTTCACGGGAATTTATGGGCTAAAGGGGATACTTTATCAATGCATCAATTTTATTTGTTTTATTATATAATTATTGTAGGAGGGATTCATTTGTGTAGAACTTTGTTGGTGTGAAAGACTCTCACAATTGCCATTCGATGATTTGCCTGTATGTATTAGAGCTTCTATTCAGCGTGGAAGCATTGCTCGCCATATAATTACTTTGAATACAATTTGCAATGCCTACCATATACTGAGTTTAATAAAAATATTACTATAATATCAAATATGAATTATGAAACAGAAGTGAAGTCAAAAGCGGGGCGGAAATACATGAACAGTAGGGAGTTCCAGAGTTTACCAACAAATGAAAAATTTACTATTGGCTTGGAGTATCCGGTAAGTGATCTTTGAATGATTGATATGATTCCAAGGTATGAGATGCTGTTGTTCTGTCTTTCCAGCGCGGTTTCAGTCCCTTTATTCCTGGGAAGAGACTTTAGTGATTTATTTAATCTTTCCTTCACACAATTTTCTCATTTTTCATGAAATATCCAAGGGGGATTACGTACAAGTTTCAGGTTCACCTAATGCATACTCCCTAAACGACATGCACACACTGTTCATTGGTCCCCAAGAGTCCGGAAAGCTAAGATAGGCTGACATTATTGACACACAACATCCTAATAATACATGGTGGACGCTTTACACACATTGTGAATAATTGTTTTAGAATTCCTTCAGTTTCATGATGAATAAGGATGTGTTGAACTTAAAATCCTACCTGAAAATCCTACTGATATACCATAAAATCCTACAAATCATAAAATGTTCTAATATAGTGAAATTGAAGGAATATGAAATTAATCTCATATTCTTTTTTCACAACATGAATAAAAAGACAATTCAGCTTAAAAATAAACAATAAAAGTAAGAATTTATGTCACAGTACACGCCATGTTTCATATATAGTCATGAACCCATATATATATATATATATATATATATATATATATATATATATATATATATATATATATATATATATATATATATATATATATATATATATATATATATATATATATATATATATACATACAGCATGTTTTAGATATAGTAAGTCTCAGTACACACCATGTGGCTAGTAATATCACTCTTTGTATTGAAACACTTCCTGCAGACATCATACTTTAAGGTGCATTGGAAGACACCCAGGTTTGAGTCATTGCATCTTGCATATAACCAATTAAGAAAAGAAAATAAAAAAAAGGGTAAGAATTTTGAATGAGATGAGTGTAGAAGATTCCTTACCACCCATGTCTTGAGACACAGTAACTTGAGTGAGTTAAGCACTGTGAGCACGTACTGTATCCGAGGACTCTCTTCAGGATGGTGACAATTCCCTTGATTACTCATAATTGTACCTCATGGACACTTGGGCAACAAGGGATTGCCTCAAGGTAGTAGTTTTTCAGGTTCTTCTTCACAAGCTCTGTCGCACCCCTCCCCCCCAACACAACTGTTATTATCTTTGCAGATCTTCCTTCCTTGTTTCATACAACAATGTCAGGATTTATTGTTCCACGAGCGGATGTTACTTTGTCATAAAAGATGGTAACTTTTTTTTTATTTATTTCTTTACATATCTTCCAAAGGATGTATTTACAGATCTTTCTGTGGAGAGCAGTGTAGCTACCTAGTATTCATCCGTTAAAAGAATCTTGCAGCGGGATTCTAGGTGGCTTACACTCTCAAAGGCTGCATAACAGAATCTACATTGGCCATTCTGCCAGTTTTTTAAGCCATTTGTTACAGGCCCTTTGGTTTGTGCACCAACTAAAATTCTTTTCCATCATGTGGCAAATTTCAATTTTTAAGCCAGTGTAATGGTTTATATTCATCTATGTAGTTCCTTTCTAGTTCTTCCATATTGCCTCCATCTCTCTATCCCGAGAATTTGTTTTTTTTGCTAATGTCTTTCTTGCTATACTTTTAACTTGCATTTGTTAATTTTCTTTTCTTTCTTCCAAAATGTCTCCTCCAGTTTTTCTGCTTGTTTTTGTGATAGATGTCTGTTGGGAGAGTACATATCTCTAATGTTGAGCAATAGTTTTCATGTTTTACTTCTGTGGAGCTCTTCAGGCACTGTCCAACACTTACTATTGATGTTCTATAGACAGTGGATCTGAGTTAGGCCGAGCCCACCTTCTCTGCGAGGGAGATATAGCTACCTACACCATTATGCTGATGTGTTTAGTGAGGTCACTTCCTCGAGTGAATTTTTTTTTCCACATTTCAGACATTTGTGATTTTGCATAACAGTGTGTGTTTTGATGTGACGAGTATGATTAGACTTATTAGTAAATCTTCTCCCATATTCTTTGCATTCATGATTTTTAACAACATGCAGTATATCTCACTGTGTGTTGGTTGAGATGATAATTACGAACAAAATTTTTTTCCACTTTGTTGACATGAATGATTTGGAGCAACACTGCGTCAGGATCAGTCTGCTAAGATGACTGTATAATATATAAAAGATTACCACGCTGGTTGCGCTCTAACTCAGTCTTTTCTTTATGGAGCAAGGCATTTCCCACAAGATTATTATTGCCACCACATGTGAGCTCCCCCACGCCTGAGGTAGACTGGTTCCGCCGCTCCTGGTTGCTCATATTGGTGTCTGGCCGTACAGCTTCACTGCAGTAATACACCCTGCACCACATACAGTGATCATTCCTACTATTTTGTCGTCTTTTATCTGTATTTTCTCCCCGTACTTCTATTAAGGTCGTTTTCGATTTCGTTTTCTATAGGAGGTGGTGTCCAATCATATTTTTTAATGCTTTTCAAGGAGACACACACACACACACACACACACACACACACACACACACACACACACACAGTATTTCACCTAGTAATGCAGTTGATCTATTAATTTATCTATCTACGTATCTATCTAAGGAGAGAACTATATATATTTTCTTTTCACACGTATTTTCACTGTGCTATTTTCTGGATATTGAATTTGCTCTTTAACTCTCTTTAAAACAGTTAGCTTCCTTGCTGGCCATTTCTATCACTATTTCCTATACCTGTTACTATTTCTATTTTAACGTTGTATAATTTTGCATAACCTGTGTGTGTGTGTGTGTGTGTGTGTGTGTGTGTGTGTGTGTGTGTGTGTGTGTGTGTGTGTGTGTGTGTGTGTGTGTGTGTGTGTGAGTAGAAAGCATGTGTTACAGCTGAAGAGTTGAAGGGAGTGTGGGATTGATAAGTGAAGGGAGTGAGGGAGTGGGGGAGGGTGAGAGGGAAGGAGGGAAAAGTATAGGGAGTGAGGGAGGGAATGGAAAAGTTGAAAGCCTCGCATTGTCGCCTCAGGGATGGAGAAAATCGGTGAGGGTCAAAGGTTAGTCTATGTCCCTCTCTTCCTTTCTTATCCTCCTCCTCCTTCCCCCTCCTCATTAACTTCCTTCCTCTCCTCCTCCTTCTCCCTCTTTTCCTCCTCTTCCTCTTCCTCCTCCTTCTCCTCCTCCTCCTCCTCCTCCTCCTCCTCCTCCTCCTCCTCCTCCTCCTCCTCCTCCTCCTCCTCCTCCTCCTCTCTTTCTTTCGTCTCCAATCACAAAACCAGTTCTTTCTCTCCTTACTCCCTTTCTTCTTTTTTTCCTCTCAAATGAAGTTCCTTGTAGTTGTTCTTATTGTTGTTCTCTCTCTCTCTCTCTCTCTCTCTCTCTCTCTCTCTCTCTCTCTCTCTCTCTCTCTCTCTCTCTCTCTCTCTCTCTCTCTCTCTCTCTCTGTTTAATTCTTCTTCCTTTTCCTCTTTTCTTCTTTCTCTTTTTTATTTTCTTTGCTTTTTGTTACTATACTGTGTAATTGTTTTTTTCTTTTTTCTTCTTTCTTTCTTTCTTTATTCATTTTTCCTCTTTACCTCATCACATTTTTTCTCCTTTCTACTCTCTCTCTCTCTCTCTCTCTCTCTCTCTCTCTCTCTTAGTGACAATAATAATAATGATGATCATCATCATCATTC
>NC_059301.1:32580985-32708485 GCF_017591435.1 Portunus trituberculatus
ATGGGATGATATATATAGTTAACTGGGCCGAGCAGTCGCACTCCCACTCGTCACTTCAGCTGAAGTCATCATCGCCACAGTCATCGCAGGCAAATCTTTAAACCCTGTGCCATAAGAAGAAAAGAAGGCTGACGTGGCAACAGCGCTCCCCCTGGCGTCCGGTGTAGTAGCCAACCCTCTGGTGTATGTAGTGTTGGTGCGGCGCCACACACGACAGCAGCTCTGTCTACCCGCTGAACCACGCCCGGTGCCACACACGCACACACACATTTGTGCATATCCGTGTGTGCGGTACGTGTGTACGTGTGCAGGTCTCATTACTGGTGTTAGTAAGACCAACACTTTATATCTAACGAACATTCCACGTATGAATGACTAAAAGTTGAAGCGTGGAGAAAGCGAAAAATCATCCCACTTTTGTACAAGGAAAAGGGGAAAGAACAAATTTTTCATTAGTTTCCTGTCTTTCAAACAATATTAAGTGTGGCTGGAGTGTCCTGCCGGCCTTACATTCGCCTCCAGGATTAGGTTGGTGTTTAGCTCATGGAACACATCACCTCATGACTTGAGAGCATCCTCTGACGCAGAGTTAACTCGCGTGCGCCTACCTGTATTAGTGTTTGCATGTGTGTGTACAGTGTGCACCTCTCGCTGGCAGCTGCGTTCGAGTGACAGGGTGAGTGTGAAAGAGTGATTTTTGAATGCCGTATGTGTATAAATGATTGTGCTGCTAGTCGTGATAGCTGGGGCTTCTTGGTGATAAGTAGACGAGAAACGCACAGCTCCCTTTCCACATCATTCGCTGACATAAGCTGGTACTCTTTTCTCATTCTTACTTCCGTCTACGGTACTCCGTCAGGCAGGTCCTCGCAGTTTGCTAAAACTCCATTGCCAGGAAGAAAGGAAAAAACCCATATATTTTGTCCTCTTTGACTAAGGGGTAAGTATGTGAAAGTGACCAAATTCAAAATGGCGACCATACGATTTCCTTCGCTGCCGCCATGAAGGTCAGAGCATATCCTCCACCGACTCCTGCCTCGAGAATATGGGCGTGTAAGATTAGTTGTACGAGGAGGGCAGGGCGTGGCAGGGCGTGGCGGGGAGCATGGTGGGAGGCAAGCTTCAAAAGAGTGGAAGGTTATTTTGAGACAAAGTTTTCTAAAGGGAATAACAGGTCTGTCTCTCTCTCTTCCTCCTCCCTCCCTCTTTCCCACTTGCATCTTCCTCCCCACCACCTTACCCCTTCTCTCTCTCTCTCTCTCTCTCTCTCTCTCTCTCTCTCTCTCTCTCTCTCTCTCTCTCTCTCTGTGTGTGTGTGTGTGTGTGTGTGTGCTTGCGTCATCGTTAATCTCTCTCTCTCTCTCTCTCTCTCTCTCTCTCTCTCCACGATGAATGTGTTCGACTGTCGGGCTAAGTGGTGACAGTGTACTAAAGCAATGATAACAGTGGTATTGTTTCAGTGGCGGTGATGTCACAAGCATGTCAGGAAGTGTTAGCAGAGGCAGGGCAGTGTTGTAGTAGTAAGGCCCCACCACACGGCTTCGACCTCCATTGGGCCCCTCGACACCCAAGTCTGAACTACCCATCCGCATTGTCTCCCCCTCAAAAAAAAAAAAAATAAATAAATAAATAAAATAAAATAAATAAATAAATAGATAGATAAAAAGAAAAATAAACACTCAAACCATACATTACATTGATATTAGAAGTGAAGTAATCATTGGAGAATCAACGAGAATGAGAATATTTTAGCATACAAACACAAAAGAAATAAAATGCAATGGCCTTAGTAATATTTTGCGATTGGCTTTAGATTAGTCAGCCTTAGGGATAAGCAGAGGTGATGGTAGTGGTGACAGTGTTGATGGTGGTGATAGTGGTGACAGTGTTGATGGTGGTGATAGTGGTGACTGTTGATGGTGGTGATAGTGGTGACAGTGTTGATGGTGGTGGTAGTGGTGGTTATGATGGTAGTGGTGACAGTGTTGATGGTGGTGATAGTGGTGACAGTGTTGATGGTGGTGATAGTGGTGACAGTGTTGATGGTGGTGATAGTGGTGACAGTGTTGATGGTGGTGATAGTGGTGGTTATGATGGTAGTGGTGACAGTGTTGATGGTGGTGATAGTGGTGACAGTGTTGATGGTGGTGATAGTGGTGACAGTGTTGATGGTGGTGATAGTGGTGACAGTGTTGATGGTGGTGATAGTGGTGACAGTGTTGATGGTGGTGATAGTGGTGACTGTTGATGGTGGTGATAGTGGTGACAGTGTTGATGGTGGTGATAGTGGTGACAGTGTTGATGGTGGTGATAGTGGTGACAGTGTTGATGGTGGTGATAGTGGTGACTGTTGATGGTGGTGATAGTGGTGACAGTGTTGATGGTGGTGGTAGTGGTGGTTATGATGGTAGTGGTGACAGTGTTGATGGTGGTGATAGTGGTGACAGTGTTGATGGTGGTGATAGTGGTGACAGTGTTGATGGTGGTGATAGTGGTGGTTATGATGGTAGTGGTGACAGTGTTGATGGTGGTGGTATTGGTGACAGTGTTGATGGTGGTGATAGTGGTGACAGTGTTGATGGTGGTGATAGTGGTGACAGTGTTGATGGTGGTGATAGTGGTGACAGTGTTGATGGTGGTGATAGTGGGTTATGATGGTAGTGGTGGTTGATGGTGGTGATAGTAGTGGTGACAGTATGGTGGTAGTGGTGACAGTGTTGATGGTGGTGATAGTGGTGACAGTGTTGATGGTGGTGATAGTGGTGACAGTGTTGATGGTGGTGATAGTGGTGGTTATGTGACAGTGTTGGTAGTGGTGACAGTGTTGATGGTGGTGGTAGTGGTGACAGTGTTGATGGTGGTGATAGTGGTGACAGTGTTGATGGTGGTGATAGTGGTGACAGTGTTGATGGTGGTGATAGTGGTGACAGTGTTGATGGTGGTGGTAGTGGTGGTTATGATGTGTAGTGGTGACAGTGTTGATGGTGGTGATGACAGTGTTGATGGTGGTTATGATGGTAGTGGTGACAGTGTTGATGGTGGTGATAGTGGTGACAGTGTTGATGGTGGTGATAGTGGTGGTTATGATGGTAGTGGTGACAGTGTTGATGGTGGTGATAGTGGTGACAGTGTTGATGGTGGTGATAGTGGTGACAGTGTTGATGGTGGTGATAGTGGTGGTTATGATGGTAGTGGTGACAGTGTTGATGGTGGTGATAGTGGTGACAGTGTTGATGGTGGTGATAGTGGTGGTTATGATGGTGGTGGTGACAGTGTTGATGGTGGTGATAGTGGTGACAGTGTTGATGGTGGTGATAGTGGTGACAGTGTTGATGGTGGTGATAGTGGTGACAGTGTTGTGGTGGTTATGGTGGTAGTGGTGACAGTGTTGATGGTGGTGATAGTGGTGACAGTGTTGATGGTGGTGATAGTGGTGGTTATGATGGTAGTGGTGACAGTGTTGATGGTGGTGATAGTGGTGACAGTGTTGATGGTGGTGATAGTGGTGACAGTGTTGATGGTGGTGATAGTGGTGGTTATGATGGTAGTGGTGACAGTGTTGATGGTGGTGATAGTGGTGGTGGTGGTATGATGTGTAGTGGTGACAGTGTTGATGGTGGTGATAGTGGTGACAGTGTTGATGGTGGTGATAGTGGTGACAGTGTTGATGGTGGTGATAGTGGTGACAGTGTTGATGGTGGTGATAGTGGTGGTTATGATGGTAGTGGTGACAGTGTTGATGGTGGTGATAGTGGTGACAGTGTTGATGGTGGTGATAGTGGTGACAGTGTTGATGGTGGTGATAGTGGTGACAGTGTTGATGGTGGTGATAGTGGTGACAGTGTTGATGGTGGTGATAGTGGTGACAGTGTTGATGGTGGTGATAGTGGTGGTTATGATGGTAGTGGTGACAGTGTTGATGGTGGTGATAGTGGTGACAGTGTTGATGCTGGTGATAGTGGTGGTTATGATGGTAGTGGTGACAGTGTTGATGGTGGTGATAGTGGTGGTTATGATGGTAGTGGTGAGTGTTGATGGTGGTGATAGTGGTGACAGTGTTGATGGTGGTGATAATGGTGGTTATGATGGTAGTGGTGACAGTGTTGATGGTGGTGATAGTGGTGACAGTGTTGATGGTGGTGGTAGTGGTGACAGTGTTGATGGTGGTGATAGTGGTGACAGTGTTGATGCTGGTGATAGTGGTGGTTATGATGGTAGTGGTGACAGTGTTGATGGTGGTGATAGTGGTGGTTATGATGGTAGTGGTGACAGTGTTGATGGTGGTGATAGTGGTGACAGTGTTGATGGTGGTGATAGTGGTGACAGTGTTGATGGTGGTGATAGTGGTGGTTATGATGGTAGTGGTGACAGTGTTGATGGTGGTGATAGTGGTGACAGTGTTGATGGTGGTGATAGTGGTGGTTATGATGGTAGTGGTGACAGTGTTGATGGTGGTGATAGTGGTGACAGTGTTGATGGTGGTGATAGTGGTGACAGTGTTGATGGTGGTGGTAGTGGTGGTTATGATGGTAGTGGTGACAGTGTTGATGGTGGTGATAGTGGTGACAGTGTTGATGGTGGTGATAGTGGTGACAGTGTTGATGGTGGTGATAGTGGTGACAGTGTTGATGGTGGTGATAGTGGTGACAGTGTTGATGGTGGTGATAGTGGTGACAGTGTTGATGGTGGTGATAGTGGTGGTTATGATGGTAGTGGTGACAGTGTTGATGGTGGTGATAGTGGTGACAGTGTTGATGGTGGTGATAGTGGTGACAGTGTTGAGTGGTGGTGGTTATGGTGGTGGTGGTTATGATGGTGGTGGTGACAGTGTTGATGGTGGTGATAGTGGTGACAGTGTTGATGGTGGTGATAGTGGTGACAGTGTTGATGGTGGTGATAGTGGTGACAGTGTTGATGGTGGTGATAGTGGTGACAGTGTTGATGGTGGTGATAGTGGTGACAGTGTTGATGGTGGTGATAGTGGTGGTTATGATGGTAGTGGTGACAGTGTTGATGGTGGTGATATTGGTGACAGTGTTGATGGTGGTGATAGTGGTGACAGTGTTGATGGTGGTGATAGTGGTGACAGTGTTGATGGTGGTGATAGTGGTGGTTATGATGGTAGTGGTGACAGTGTTGATGGTGGTGATAGTGGTGGTTATGATGGTAGTGGTGACAGTGTTGATGGTGGTGATAATGGTGACAGTGTTGATGGTGGTGATAGTGGTGGTTATGATGGTAGTGGTGACAGTGTTGATGGTGGTGATAGTGGTGACAGTGTTGATGGTGGTGATAGTGGTCGTTATGATGGTAGTGGTGACAGTGTTGATGGTGGTGATAGTGGTGACAGTGTTGATGGTGGTGATAGTGGTGACAGTGTTGATGGTGGTGATAGTGGTGGTTATGATGGTAGTGGTGACAGTGTTGATGGTGGTGATAGTGGTGACAGTGTTGATGGTGGTGATAGTGGTGACAGTGTTGATGGTGGTGATAGTGGTGACAGTGTTGATGGTGGTGATAGTGGTGGTTATGATGGTAGTGGTGGTAATCTCATTCTTATGCATATCATCTCTTCTCATTACTTTTTTCCGCTTTATTCTCATTCATATTCGTTTCCTCTCAGACAATTTGAGTAGAGAGAGAGAGAGAGAGAGAGAGAGAGAGAGAGAGAGAGAGAGAGAGAGAGAGAGAGAGAGAGAGGTGTTATGGCAAAAACGAACATTGCCGTATTAGTGGTGATAATGGTGACGGTTTTAGTGAAAATGTAAAATGTACATACAAAAGAAACCAAATAAGATATGGAGAGAGTATGATTAATTTTCTCCCATCACAACTCCATAGCTTCTCACAACTTCATAACACCACATAACTCCAAACAACACAGCAATAGATAGAGCATCAACACACACACACACACACACACACGCCCGGTAGCTCAGTGGTTAGAGCGCTGGCTTCACAAGCCAGAGGACCGGGATTCGATTCCCTGGCCTGGTGGAGATATTTGGGTGTGTCTCCTTTCACGTGTAGCGACTGTTCACCTAGCAGTGAGTAGGTACGGGATGTAAATCGAGGAGTTGTGACCTTGTTGTCTCGGTGTATGGTGTGTGCCTGGTCTCAGGCCTATCCGAAGATCGGAAATAATGAGCTCTGAGCTCGTTCCGTAGGGTAACGTCTGGCTGTCTCGTCAGAGACTGCAGCAGATCAAACAGTCAACACACACACACACACACACACACACACACACACACACACACACACACCCGCGCAGTGTAGTGGTTAGCACGCTCGACTCACAATCGAGAGGGCCGGGTTCAAGTCCCGGTAAGCGGCGAGGCAAATGGGCAAGCCTCTTAATGTGTGGCCCCTGTTCACCTAGCAGTAAATAGGTACGGGATGTAACTCGAGTGGTTGTGGCCTCGCTTTCCCGGTGTTTGTTGTGTGTTGATGTGGTGTCAGTCCTACCCGAAGATCAGTCTATGAGCTCTGAGCTCGCTCCGTAATGGGGAAGACTGGCTGGGTGACCAGCAGGCGACCGAGGTGAATTACACACACACACACACACACACACACACACACACACACACACACACACACACACACACACCGCGTAGTGTAGTGGTTAGCACGCTCGACTCACACTCGAAAGGGACCGGGTTCGAATCCCGGAGGCGGCGAGGCAAAGGGGCAAGCCTCTTAATGTGTGGCCCCTGTTCACCTAGCAGTAAATAGGTACGGGATGTAACTCGAGGGGTTGTGGCCTCGCTTTCCCGGTGTGTGGAGTGTGTTGTGGTCTCAGTCCTACCCGAAGATCGGTCTATGAGTTCTGAGCTCGCTCCGTAATGGGGAAGACTGGTTGGGTGACCAGGAGACGATCGTGGTGAATTACACACACACACACACACACACACACACACACACACACACACACACATACACACACACCACGTAGTGTAGTGGTTAGCACCCTCTGCTCAACCGAGAAGGCCTAGGTTCGAGTCCCGTGCGCGGCGAGGCAAATGGGCAAGCCTCTTAATGTGTAGCCCCTGTTCACCTAGCAGCAAGTAGGTACGGGATATAACTCGAGGGGTTGTGGCCTCGCTTTCCCGGAGTGTGGAGTGTGTTGTGGTCTTAGTCCTACCCAAAGATCGGTCTATGAGCTCTGAGGTCGCTCCGTAATGGGGAAGACTGGCTGGGTGACCAGCAGGCGACCGGGGTGGTGAATTACACACACAGACATACGATCTTGCTAGCAAATAAGTACCACACTATTACTATAGTGTGGTACTTTGCTGGAGCGCAAAGGTGGACAAACGGGAGGAAGAGACCTGGTTGTTCCTTCAAGTGTGACAATGAGAGAGAGAGAGAGAGAGAGAGAGAGAGAGAGAGAGAGAGAGAGTCAAACCTTCCAATAATAGGGAAAAATGTATTTCCGATGACGGGCCATGGTAACGTACTCGTAGTTAATGAAGCATGATATTTGGCGTCCAGCCAGGTAAGGGTTTAGCGAGTAAAACTGGCCACTTGGAGTTTCAAAATTATGTAAATCTCAGGGGCCACTTGTGTTTTCTTCAACCATTAGGCACAGGACTGTGTACGTGCGCTCGCGTGTGTATGTGTGTGTGTGTGTGTGTGTGTGTGTGTGTGTGTGTGTGTGTGTGTGTGTGTGTGATTCATAAGCATGACTGCTGTGGTGGTCCCTTAGGTAGTTATGGTAATTAACGCATGCTCTCTCTCTCTCTCTCTCTCTCTCTCTCTCTCTCTCTCTCTCTCTCTCTCTCTCTCTCTCTCTCTCTCTCTCTCTCTCTCTCTCTCTCGCAGGAGTCACCATGACAGTCGGTACTGACAACCAGAAAACGCCCCTCGTCAAGATAGAGATGCAACGGACGAAGCTTGACGCTGATCTGGTGAAGCGTCACCTGGAGACGGACAACGAAGCGGCGATGCAACACATGCTCCAGAGCTGGAGTGTTGCCGATGTGCTGCGTCCCAAGCTTGACGGCCAGGCGGTAGGCAATTCTCTCCACATCGCCGTCAAATGCGGAGCCGAAAAGTGTCTCAAAGTCTTGCTTAGTCACCGACTTTCCAAGGAGGAATTAGAGGCTCCTGACGACAAGGGACAGACGCCTCTGCTGACGGCAGTGAGCAAAGCGCGACACACAGCACTGGAACACCTGCTGAGTGCAGGAGCCAATGTCAATGCCCGCGATGACAACCACAAAGGAGCACTACACCTCCTAGTACTGAACCTCTCCAAGGACTCTGCACAGGGGGACTTACTGAGGGTGGCAGACTTGTTACTATCCTCTACACACGTCAAGAAGCTAGACTTGGAGCCCCACGCCGACTTTCTTGACCTGACCGCCGCCACACCGCTGGCCTTGGCTACCGCCAAGATTCAGAAAGAAGACACAGCACCCTGGGTCCCCAATCTTTTTGAGCTGTGCAAGAAGCTGGTGAAAGCGGGTGCCTCATTGTCTGGAGATGTGAATGGCGCCACTGTGCAGCAGGTACTTACCCAGAAAGGATGCCTGACGGAGAAGGTGCTGAGCGAGCGAAAGCATCCCCCTCCGAGACACATAGCGGCTCACGTGGTGGACTTGGTCTGCATGCGCAGGAGCGGCAGCGAGGTGAGGGAGATGTTGCAGGGAGAGCGACCAGAAGACGCCCGTGAAGCAGTGAATTCAAAGCTCGGTAGCAACAGTCTGCTGTCATACGCTGTGAACATTATGAACACTTCTCTGGTGGAGGAGCTGCTCAGGTATGGCGCTGACCCCTGGTTGTTGGAATGGACGCACGAGCTGCCTCTCCACCGCGCCGCCGTCAAAGGCCACGTTGACATCTTCACCTTGCTTGTCGAAAAGATGAAGAACAACAACAAGACCATCGATCTGCGGGACCACAGTGCCACCCTCATCAAGAAGCTCATGGAGAACAGTCACACCAAGACCACGCAGAACGAAGATCACTTGGCGTGTCTCCGCCATTTACTGAAAGAAGCTCAGCTTGACTTGAACCAGAAGGACCCTGATCTGACGCCGCTGCACGTGGCGGCGAAATATAACCAGCAGGAGGCGGTGAGGGAACTGCTGAGGGCAGGTGCCTTCCTTGGCGCACGCCACGTGGTGTTTGGGAAGGAATGCGGTGCTGCCTTGGACAGTGTTCTACCGGAAACACTGGAACACGCCATGGACGACTGCATTACACATTACTGTGACGACAAAAGTAACAAGACCGAGAACGTAGTCAGCGAACACTACACACTCCACCTCGACTATCGTTTTCTTCTTCCACCAGAGCAGGATGGCAACAACAGTGACACCAAACTAGTGAATGAAGTGGAGACGCTGATGGAAGTATGCCACAGCGAAAGGCACCGTCACCTCATCAAACA
The DNA here is from genome assembly GCF_017591435.1 of Portunus trituberculatus. NCBI lineage: Eukaryota > Metazoa > Arthropoda > Malacostraca > Decapoda > Portunidae > Portunus > Portunus trituberculatus. The sequence continues at coordinate 32,590,380 of NC_059301.1, forward strand.
CCCCCTGGTGCAGACTTTGCTGTACGCTAAGTGGAAAAAGGTACAACCGTTGTACATCGGTAACCTGTTACTTTACTTGTTCTTCGTGTCAATGCTCACCACATTTGCCTACTTCCTAATGGACCTGCGTGCGATAGAAGAACATCTGTCAATGCTGCAGCTTAACGTTACCATAAATACCACCAGCCTGGAAGCCAGCAAGCAGGGGAAGCAAATCAAAGTGCACGTGTTCCTGGTTCTGCTGCTGCTCGCCTCATTGTTCATGTTGGTGAAAATGGTTTTGCAGATTAAGTTATCCTTCAAGTATCTCAAGAAAATTGAAAACTGGCTGCAGTGGTCACTGTTAGTGATAGTACCGGTGTTGTGCTTCGCGCCGCTGGAGATGGACTCAATAAGACAGTGTTCAGCCTGGGCAATGATTATCGCCTGGTAAGTAGCTGGGCGTGTTTCTTTAATGGTGCCTTAAGGGAAGGGAGAGGTAGGGGTCCCGTTGTGCACGTGAGAGCTAAGGTAGTAAACCTAGCTCCATAATTGTTACAGGTTCGTGTTCGTGCTGAAGTTGGGCCGCGTGCCGTTCTTCGCTCTCTACATTACGATGCTGCGTCACGTCACCTCGAATTTCCTGAAGCTAATTGTCCTCTACAGCCTCCTCATCCTTGCCTTCACCCTCAGCTTTAACATCCTGCTCTACCACCCCTCCGGAAAAAACCAGGTATTACATTCACACACACATCTGGCGTTTTACCTCTACCAGTTGGGGGAACCTGATGAGGTATTATGCTGATTTTCCCTGGAATGATTATTGTTTCTGTGTCAGATACCTATCTCTGTGCTGAACTCATAACATAAATGATAGTGTCTGGCATGGAGGTGTATATTCCTTATTCTTTTTTTCAACTTAAACCTTCTAAACCTTGCTTTGATACAGCCTGTTGTCGTGCTATACATAATAGAAAGATTGTCCACAAAAGGTACTTGAGCCTTCCATGACCTGAATCTCATGCATCCTATATTTCTGTCTGGAATCATGCCAAGTCTGTTCTTCAACTTGCCAAACACTCTTTCATAAACAGAAAATGTCTAAATCTTTTAAACTCCAACTCCCCTCGAGATTTTTGGGATCTGGCCAAAAACATCTCCAGTAACTTAACTCCTTAATCTTTCCCTCCTTTATTTCATCCTGATGGCACCACTGTCATATCATCTGTCTCTAAAGCTGAACTGTTTTCTCAAACCTTTGCAAAAATCTCTACCTTAAATGATTCTGGTCTTGTCCCTCCCTCTGGTCCTCCTTCTGACTATTTCATACCTTCATTCAAAGTTCTCCGTAATTATGTTTCCATGTCTTCACTGGCATAAACCCTCGGAAGGCTTATGGATATTATGGAGTCCCTCCTATCGTTCTCAAAAGCTGTGCCTCCGTACTCGCACCTTGCTTGGGCAAACTCTTTCAACTGTCTATCGACTTCTACCTTTCCTTCTTGCTGGAAATTTGCCTACATTTAGCCTGTTCCTGAAAAGGGTGACCGTTCTAATCCCTCAAACTACCGCACCATAACTTTAATCTCTTGCCTGTCTAACGTTTTTTAATCTATCCTCAATAGGAAGATTCTTAAACATCTGTCACTTCACAATTTTTCTATCTGATCGTCAGTATGGCTTACGTCAAGGACGCGCTCCGTTAGTGATCTTCTGGCTTTCCTTACTGAACCTTGATCATCTCTTTTAGAGATTTCAGTGAAATTTTTGCTATTGCGTTAGACATACATATTTAAAAGTTTTTGATAGAGTCTGGTACAAAGCTTTGATTTCAAAACTGCCCTCCTTCTCTTTGCAACTTTATCTCAAGTTTCTTTTCTGACCGTTCTATTGCAGCCGTGTTAGACGGCCACTGTTCTTCACCTAAATCTATTAACAGTGGTGTTCCTCAAGATTCTGTTCTGTCACCCACTCTCTTTCTATTAATCAGTAATGATCTTCTTAACCAAACTTTTTGCCTTATACACTCCTACGTTGATGATACCGCCCTACATCTTTCTACGTCTTTTCAGAGACGTCCAACCCTTCAGCAAGTCAACAGATCACGCAGGGACGCCACAGAACGCCTGACTTCTGATCTTTCTAAGATTTCTGTTTGGGCGCAGAGAAAACTTGGTAGTGTTCAATACCTCAAATTCTCAATTCCTCCACCTATCAACTCGGCAGAACCTTCCAGACAACTATCCCTATCCACTCTTCTTCAATGACACTCAATTGTCTCCCTCTTCCACACTGAATATCCTCGGTCTGCCCTTTACTCATAATCTACATTGGAAACTTCACATATCTCTTGCTAAAAACAGTTTCTATGAAGTTGGGCGTTCTGAGGCGTCTTCAGTTTTTCTCGTCCCTCCAACTGCTAACTTTGTACAAGGGCCTTATCCGTCCTTGTATGGAGTACTCTTCTCATGTTTGGGGGGTTTCTCACCGCTGAAAGGTTGCATCTCTTTCTATCTTTAAACGCTATTTTCATGCTAACTGATCTTGCTAACTGCATGCCTTCCCTCCTCTTGTGGCCCCTGCACAAGGCTTTCTTTTTCCTCTCACCCCTATTTTGTCCAACTCTGTAATGCAAAAGTTAATCAGTATTATTCTTACCTTTCTCTCAGGTGCTCTGGTAAACTCTCTAACTCCCTGCCTGCTTCTGTGTTTCAATCTTCCTATAACTGGATTTCTTTTAAGCCTTTAATTAACTGCTACTTCAGATGTTTTCCAAATCTCAAACTACTCTAAAGAGTTTAATATTTTTCTACAGCCATCTCTGAGCATACTACTGCCTGGACATTGGATAATCTACTCTTTTCATCCACTATTCTTCCTCGTAAATGCTAAAAAACACTCTACATTGTCTTTAGTGTTGTAAATTCTTTCTTGCCGCCGTGAAAGAGTTATGAGGGAGGCATTAAGATTTTTGTCCTAGCCTTTTGGGTTATTTTTTTCTTTCTACCCGTAAGGGAACTGACATTCAAATGGGCTTTTTTTTTTTTTTTATCTATACTTGCCCTTGACCAGCTCCCCCTTTTGCATAAACACACACACACACACACACACACACACACACACACACACACACACACACACACCTATATAAACTATATTTATCTCTTATTTCCCTCTATACAGAGTGAAAACTTCCTATCGTTTCCCAAGGCCGTCGTCATGTCCACAGGCGAGTTGGAATACTCCGACATGAGTGAGAAGTTCCCTGAGGCGTTGAGCACCTCCGCTATCATCATGACGCTCGTGTTTGTCTTTGCTATTTTCTTGGTGCTGATGAACGTGATGAATGCACTGGCCGTCACTGACGCGCAAGTAAGGCACTAAGAGAGAGAGAGAGAGAGAGAGAGAGAGAGAGAGAGAGAGAGAGAGAGTGTGTGTGTGTGTGTGTGTGTGTGTGTGTGTGTAATTCACCTCAGTCGTCTGCTTGTCACCCAGCCAGTCTTCCCCATTACGGAGCGAGCTCAGAGCTCATAAACCGATCTTCGGGTAGGACTGAGACCACATCAACACACAACACACACCGGGAAAACGAGGCCACAACCCCTCGAGTTACATCCCGTACCTATTTACTGCTAGGTGAACAGGGGCCACACATTAAGAGGCTTGCCCATTTGCCTCGCCGCTTTCCGGGATTCAAACCCGGGTCTCTCGATTGTGAGTCGAGCGTGCTAACCACTACACTACGTGTGTGTGTGTGTGTGTGTGTGTTGTGTGTGTGTGTGTGTGTAATTCACCACGGTCGTCTGCTGGTCATCCAGCCAGTCTTCCCCATTACGGAGCGAGCTCGGAGCTCATAGACCGATCTTCGGGTAGGACTGAGACCACAACACACTCCACACACCGGGAAAGCGAGGCCACAACCCCGCGAGTTACATCCTGTACCTATTTACTGCTAGGTGAACAGGAGCTACACATTAAAAGGCTTGCCCATTTTGCCTCGCCGCCTCCGAGATTCGAACCCGGACCCTCTCGAGTGTGAGTCGAGCGTGTTAACCACTACACTACGCGGTGTGTGTGTAATTCACTGTTTGATCTGCTGCAGTCTCTGACGAGACAGCCAGACGTTACCCTACGGAACGAGCTCAGAGCTCATTGTTTCCGATCTTCGGATAGGCCTGAGACCAGGCACACACCACACACCGGGACAACAAGGTCACAACTCCTCGATTCACATCCCGTACCGTACCTACTCACTGCTAGGTGAACAGGGGCTACACGTGAAAGGAGACACACCCAAATATCTCCACCCGGCCAGGGAATCGAACCCCGGTCCTCTGGCTTGTGAAGCCAGCGCTCTAACCACTGAGATACCGGTGTGTGTGTGTGTGTGTGTTTCACTGTTTGTTTGATCTGCTGCAGTCTCTGACGAAACAGCCAGACGTTACCCTACGGAACGAGCTCAGAGCTCATTATTTCCGATCTTCGGATAGGCCTGAGACCAGGCACACACCACACACCGGAACAACAAGGTCACAACTCCTTGATTTACATCCCGTACCTACTCACTGCTAGGTGAACAGGGGCTACACGTGAAAGGAGACACACCCAAATATCTTCACCCGGCCGGGGAATCGAACCCCGGTCCTCTGGCTTGTGAAGCCAGCGCTCTAACCAGTGAGCTACCGGGTGTGTGTGTGTGTGTGTGTGTAAATGAAATTACTTTTTTTTCTGTGCAAGCATCCATTCTTTTCCTATCCCTTTTTACTTAATGTCACACCGATCACTCCACCACTTTCTATTATGTTTTAGAAACCACGTGCTCTTCACTCCAGGAAGTGGTGAACGACACCAAGCTGTACTCCCTCATCTCCCTCCTTGAACTGGTGAACGTGATAGAGACCTTCCTCAGCTACCGCATCGTACGCGCCCGTCTGGGTAACTTGCAGCTTCTGTCTGGGACCAACAACACTCCGTCCTTCCTGGCCAAGATCAACCACCCCAAGAAGCATGAGCGGCTCCTGTCCGGTCTCGACCATAAGACCCCGAACAAGCTGAATGACGAGTCTGCCGAGTGCCTCAGGTGCAGTGTCCAGCATATTTGCTAGGAACATACAACAGGCCGTTTGATTAGATAGACATAGATTGATGAAATAGGTCCATATTATATATATATATATATATATATATATATATATATATATATATATATATATATATATATATATATATATATAAATTGATAGTTAAATCGCTAGATAGATAGATAGATAATTATGTAAGTGGTTGAAGGATTTTAATGACAAATTTGTATATTCTATGAAATAAGTCTACAAAAAAGTTCCACAGGTGATTAGATTCTTTATATCAAAATTATTGTGTGTGTGTGTGTGTGTGTGTGTGTGTGTGTGTGTGTGTGTATGTGTGTGTGTAAGAGCTAAGGGTAACAAAAATTGTGGTAAAAAAAAAAAAATAGCTCACTGAGGTGCCAGTCCTTAAACAAATGAAAAGGAAAGGGGATCCGACACTAGTATAGGAGTCATCATTTATTTATTTTTTTTCAGTTCCAAATCTTTAATGAAGAATATATCAGCAGCTAGTTTTGTGTTTTTTCATGTAGGGGAGAGGGCCAACCTAGGGCGAAAAAAAGAAAAGATTAAAAAAAAAGCTCACTTGAGTGCTGGCTCTCTAAAAAGTGGGAAAGCGTCAGTCGTATGTAGTTTTGTGTGAAGAAAGAGAGTTATCTATAGAGGGCAGGCTGTGACTGCCCCCTTGTGTTGTGAGACACAAAGGGAAACATTCAGGAAGGTCACAGCTGGCTTTAATGATAAGTTCACAACAACCTCTGAACCAGTGTTATTAGACCTCACTGGGAGTAATTATTGCTTCGACAGGTGTCTACTGCCTCTTCCTTCTGTGTGTGTGTGTGTGTATCTAGTGCTTTAAGAGAAAAGAGCTATATTCGTGCTATCCTTTCTACATATCTTAATATCCAATCTCACCTTCAGTCCATGTATACTACTCACATATATATAGTACTATCCTTATCTAGATTATTCCATACATTAATTCTTCCATATGGGAAAAAATACGTTTTGATATCTCTTCTACAGACACAATTCTTTAATCTCTTTCTGTGTCCTGTACTATATCATAACACAAACCATGTGTCACTGTGGTCCACTTCCTCCATTTTTTTCATACACTTAACCCCTTGAGTATAATGACGCGTTTTCATATTTTTCTTACTATTTGGTGATTTTATACAGCTTCTAAAACTTAAGGGAGGGATTAAGATAGTGAAGACTCAGGCCATTACTCTTCTGACCTCCATAAACCCTTCCTAATGCAAATGAAATGGTCTAATAGCACGCAAACCTCAAGGTAAAAATGTGTCCCAGTACTAAAGGGGTTATTATGCTGCAATCCAGTCTTCCCTTTCTCTCCTTTTTTCCAACGTTCGTGAGTGCGACCTTGTCAATCTCTTCACATGACAGATCGTGTGTAATTCACCACCACGGTAGTCTGCTGGTCAGCCAGCCAGCCTTCCCCATTACGGATCGAGCTCAGAGCTCATAGACCGATCTTCGGGTAGGACTGAGACCACAACACACTCCACACACCGGGAAAGCGAGGCCACAAGCCCTCAAGTTACAACCCGTACCTATTTACTGTTAGGTGAACAGGGGCCACACATTAAAGAGGCTTGCCCATTTGCCTCACCGCTTTCCAGGATTCGAACCCGGACCCTTTCGGTTGTGACCCGAACGTGGTAACCACTTCACTACGCGGTGTGTAATTCACCTTGGTCGTCTGCTGGTCACCCAGCCAGCCTTCCCCATTACGGAGCGAGCTCAGAGCTCATAGACCGATCTTCGGGTAGGACTGAGACCACAACACACTCCACACACCGGGAAAGCGAGGCCACAACCCCTCGAGTTACATCCCGTACCTATTTACTGCTAGGTGAACAGGGACCACACATTAAGAGGCTTGCCCATTTGCCTCGCCGCCCCGGGACTCGAACCCGGCCCTCTCGATTGTGAGTCGAGCGTGCTAACCACTACACTACGGTGTGTGTGTGTGTGTGTGTTAAAAGCAACACATTTCAACAACACGGCGTCCGTTCTCGCCCCTAGTTTATAATATTAACAGTTTTCAGCAGCGCGTAACATCGCCATCCAACTCATACATGGGGAGCTAGCTGTAATTTTGTGCCGCGGGCAGTGTCGTGTGGGCGCACGTTCTAGTGCTGACAGGTCGGCAAATAAAATATGAATGAACCATGAATGCCAGCCTGCACTTTAGCACTTTATAGAAATTCTGACGGAGCATCTTTGCATGTGGAATGCAAAAAAGTAAGGAATGTAAAATGGGGAAAAAAATAAGAAATGAAAATCTAGAAACAATTGTCGCTGCAATAGCCTTCCCCGTCATTGATGACAGACACACATTGCAGCTTTGCTCTTTAAGTACTGGCTGTTTTTTCACACTGTATACGGGGGCTTAACTGTAGTTTTTTTTTTTCTTTTTTTTTTAAGTCACCCTCAAAATTTCATATACCTCAAGTACCATGAAGCTTTACATTTACTAATATTTTTTGGCCACATAATTTGATTTATTTACTAGTTACACACACAGACACACACACACACACACACACACACACACACACACACACACACACACACCGTAGTGTAGTGGTTAGCACGCTCGACTCCGGTCCGGGTTTGAATCCCGGAGGCGGCGAGGCAAATGGGCAAGCCTCTTAATGTGTGGCCTCTGTTCACCTAGCAGTAAATAGGTACGGGATGTAACTCGAGGGGTTGTGGCCTCGCTTTCCCGGTGTGTGGAGTGTGTTGTGGTCTCAGTCCTACCCGAAGATCGGTCTATGAGCTCTGAGCTCGCTCCGTAATGGGGAAGACTGGCTGGGTGACCAGCAGACGACCGTGGTGGTGAATTACACACACACACACACACACACACACACACACACACACACACACACCACATAGTGTAGTGGTTAGCACGCTCGACTGACAATCGAGAGGCCCGGGTTCGAGTCCCGGTAAGCCCCTGTTCACCTAGCAGTAAATAGGTACGGGATGTAACTCGAGGGATTGTGGCCTCGCTTTCCCGGTGTGTGTTGTGTGTTGATGTGGTCTCAGTCCTACACGAAGATCAGTCTATGAGCTCTGAGCTCGCTCCGTAATGGAGAAGACTGACTGGGTGACCAGCAGGCGACCGAGGTGAATTACACACACACACACACACACACACACATATGAAGAACGACTGAAGGAAATGGGACTGCCAACCTTACAGGATAGAAGAGAACGTGGGGACCTAATAACAATGTATAAGATAGTAAATGATATTGAAAAAATAGACAAAGAAGGCCTGGTGCTGTTGGCGGAAGAAGATGGAAGGACATGAGGACATGAAAAAAAGATCAGGATGCGGCAGTGTGTGAAGGATGTTGGAAAATACAGTTTTCCACACAGAACGATGGAAAAATGGAATGCATTGGATAAGGAAATTGCCGCAGCACATAGTGTGCATAACTTTAAAGAAAAATTAGATAAATGGAGATATGGAGACAGGACACTATGAGCCCCGCTCGAACCCTGTACAATACAACTAGGTAAATACACCGCGTAGTGTAGCGGTTAGCACGCTCGACTCACAATCCGGGTTCGAGTCCCTGGAAGCGGCGAGGCAAATGGGCAAGCCTCTTAATGTGTGGCCCCTGTTCACCTAGCAGTAAATAGGTACGGGATGTAACTTGAGGGGGTTGTAGCCTCGCTTTCCCGGTGTGTGGAGTGTGTGTTGTGGTCTCAGTCCTACCCGAAGATCGGTCTATATGAGCTCTGAGCTCGCTCCATAATGGGGAAGACTGGCTGGGTGACCAGCAGGCCACCGTGGTGAATTACACACATACACATACAGCATTCTCAGCCTTTTTTTCTTTGCAGGGTTCATCGGCTGCACCACCTGGAGGAAAAGAGGAGCCAGCAGCTCCAGGACGCTGTGCAGAACCTTGCTGACCAACACCCTAACCTACTACGCTCTCTAGCTGCTGCCTTGCGCCCTAGCCAGTAATGTGAAGATGGAAAGACGGAAAGACTCTTAAAGAGATGTGGTGTACTTGTCATTAATGTGAAAAGGGAAAGTTTATAAATGGTGGAGTCCTTGCCAATAATGTGAAGAGGCAACGACTTTAAAGAGATGGTGATGTAGTGGAGTACCCCATGCCAGTGCCAGGTTAGCCTTATTAGGTGTCATCCTGATTTTTACTCTAAATGACTCCTCTCTACTTGATTTTGTGGGTAACTGTGTGGTATGTTTTTCTATTATATATTCATAACGTCGAAGAAAAGCTCAATGCTACCTGTCAATCCAAAAATACGAGCATTATTACCACTACTAGCTTGGGCGCCCAAGCAGGTGGATGGCGCCATAACACATGATTTCACAGTTCTGATGGGTTGATACGGACACTTGGGAAAGGAATAGAATATGCCAGGTCAATATACAGTGACATGTAGTACTTGCTTCTCTCTTCACCACCGTCTAAACTTGGACATGAGTCAGTCCGCCACACTGGATGACTCACTAAGTTTGACCTAGGGAAACTTGGCCTATAATTGAACATCACTGTCCGTCTCCCTGCCTAGCGTTTGTTAGAGTACACTTGAGTGTAGTATGGTGTGTGTAAAAATGCTATGAGCCCATTACTTGTCAGGTCTTGTTACTTACAGGCTTTAGGCAGCAATGCAATTATAACTCGTTCACACACAACCGTGCAGTTTTTCCTCCTGCTGCGGTTCCCATGTGGGTTGTCTTTCCAACAACACGAGAGATTAATATGTGTGTTGATTTACATGCATTAGAATGGCAGCATACCTACAAGCTTGGTGGTTCGAAGACCACCACATTGCGCTTCCATTGGCTAGAAGATCGCCGACATCCTGAATTAGTGTTTTAATAAATTACATGACTGAGTACTTATTCCGTACTTAGTGTGTGTGTGTGTATTTATCTAGTTGTATTTACCTAGTTGTAGTTTTACAAGGCCTGTTACGCTCGTGTGGTCCCGTCTCCATATCCACACTTATCCAATTTATCTTTAAAGCTATGCACACTCTTTGCTGACACCACTTCCTCACTCAAACTGTTCCAAGTTTCAACACATCTTTGCGGGAAACTATATATTTTTTAACATCTCTCAGACATCTTCCCTTCCTTAGTTTTTTACTATGCGATCTTGTGCTTCAAATGTCATATTCCTCTCTCAGAATCAGTTTCTCATTATCCACTTGATCCATTCCATTAATCAATTTATAAACTTGTATCAGATCCCCTCTCTCTCTTCTCTGTTCCAGGGTTGGTAGATCCATAGTCTTTAGTCTCTCCTCATATGTCATCTCTTCAAATTCTGGAACCATTCTTGTAGTCTCTCCAACTTCCATATGTGTTTCTTTTTATGGGGGGTCCACTCAACTCCTGCATATTCCAATCTGGGTCTTATTATAGTACTTATCAACTTCTTCATCATTTCTTTGTCAATGTAGTGAAATGCTAATCCAATATTCCTTAGCAAATTATATGTCTCTCTGAAAATTCTATCAATATGGCTTACTGGTTGATTGTTTTCTTCCATCGTCACTCCCAAGTCCTTTTCCTTTTTTACTTTCTCTAGTTCTACTCCATCTCCCATCTTATAGTTTCCCACTGGTCGTCTTTCACTCTTTCCCATTTCCATGACATGGCTTTTGTCCACATTGAATTCCATCTCCCACTTTTTACTTCATTTCCAGATCTTATTTAGGTCTTCCTGCAGTATTTCACAATCCTCTTTTTGCTTTATAACTCTGCACAGTTTTGCATCGTCCGCAAACAGATTTATGTAGCTGTTCACTCCCTCTGGCATATCGTTTATATATATGAGAAAAAGTATTGGCGCCAGTACTGACTACTGTGGCACTCCGCTTTCTACTGCTCTCCACTTGGACTTCATATCTTTAACTACCGTCCTTATTTCTCTCCCACTCAAATAATTTTCCATCCATCTCAATGTGCTTCCTTTTAAGCCACCCTTCTCCTCTAACTTCCATAGTAATCTTTCATGTGCACTTTATCAAACGCCTTTATGAAATCTAAATAAATACAAGTCAATCCATCTCTTTTGTACTCTATCAACTATTTTAGGGTAGAAACTCAGTAAATTTGTTACACACGACCGACCTTTTCTAAAACCAAATTGGCTATTTGATAATAATTTGTTGTCTTCAAGAAACTTGATCCATTGTTTCTTTATTACTCTTTCACACATCTTGCATATTACACTAGTTAGTGATACCGGTCTGTAATTTAAAGATCCTTCCTTCCTTCCTTTCTTGTATATGGGAACCACCTCAGATCTTTTCCATTCTACTGATACTGTTCCATTTTCTATTGAGCATTTTATGATGTACATAGGACTTGCTAGTTCTTCCCTACATTCTTTTAATATTCTGCCTGAGACTTCATCCGGTCCCATTGCCTTCTCTTCATCTAATTCCGCCATCAACTCTTTTATTTCAAGCTTGGTTACTTTAATCTCTTTTATATAGACGGTCTCTGTATTACCCTGTGGTCTTTCGAATTTGGATTCCTTAGTAAAGACCTCCTGAAATTTATTATTTAATAGTTCTGCCATACTTTTTGGGTCTTCCACCATCCCGTTCTCTCCTTTTAACCTTTCTATTGTTTCTTTTTGCCTTATTTTTCCATTTATGAATCTGTAGAACAATTTCGGTTGCTCCTTACATTTTTCAACAATGTCCTTTTCATAGTTCCTTTCCTTTTCCTTCCTCACCTTAGCATATTCATTTCTCGCTACCATGAAGTTTTTCTTATATTCTGGATTTCTATTTATCCTCCACCTTTTCCATGCTCCATCTCTTTTCTCTTTTGCCTTGGCACACCTTGGGTTAAACCAATCTTTCTTTCCTTCTTCTTCAGGTCTATATTTCGGGACATATTCCCTGACTCCTGTTTTGTATATTTCCAAAAATAAGTTATATTTCTCTTGCACTCTCTGAGTTTTCCATCTCCTCCCAGTTAACGTTTTTAAAATAGTTCTTGAGGTTCTCAATATTAGCCTTTCTGTAGTTTAATCTGTCTCCTTTGTATGATTCGTCTCTATCTTCCTTTCCCTCTTCTATATCCATTTCTAATATTACATGGTCACTCTTTCCCAATGGGCACTTATATCTTATATCGTCGTTTATTTGCATATCCCTTGTAAAAACCAGGTCCAATCTCGCTGGCTCGTCATTTCCTCTGAATCTTGTGTTTTACTTTACTCTTTGGTCCATCATATTATCTATCATTAGATTCAGGAATCTTTCTCCCCAGGCTTCTTCCCCCATACCACTTTCATAATTTTCCCAGTTCACCTCCTTACAGTTGAAATCTCCTACTAATATAACTTTTCTCCTTTCTTTAATGATTCTAGTTTGACTCCTTATTGTGTCATCTATCATGTCTTTATATTCTTGATTGGTCCATGAATTTGTTTTTGGTGGCACATATGTTACAATGATTGTTAACTCTTTTTTATTAATTTGTATCGTAATATACAGTACTTTTGCATTTCCTTCCCCACACTCCACTTGGTTTACCACCATCTCTTTCCTTAACATCATCATTACTCCTCCTCCTCCTCCTCCTCCTCCTTTACCCACTCTGTCTCTCCTCCATCTATTATACCTATTATCCATGTCTATTAATATTGCCTCACTTAAATTTGTTTCAACCAGGCATACAATATCTGGTTTTTCTTTCTTTATGTAATCTCTTAATTCTAATTTACTTGATAAAACCTCATCTATGTTCGTATACATCATTTTTAATCTCTTATTCTTATTATTTTTAGTCAAACTTGCTCCATTTTTTTTTTCTTCCTTCTCTTTTATATACCATTTCCTTATTCTGTCTCCTAGAATTCTCCAAAAAAAATGCCTTCTTCTCCTCCTCTGACCTTTCATTATTTTTTTCCCTTGCTTCTGCCACCAGTTTGTTGTGTCTTTACCTTTCTTCCTCATTTCTATTTTTCTTTATATATATATATATATATATATATATATATATATATATATATATATATATATATATATATATATATATATATATCTTACAACCTTCTGTTTCTCTGAGTTTAGTCGTTCTATATAGTATTTCTTCTGTTGCTGCTTGTGATTTTAGTAGTATCTTAATTGGTCCCACTGTTCCTTCTTGATATGGTCCCATTCTGTGGATTTCTTCTACCTCCTCTTCTAAGTTCTGTCTATTCTCGTCATTTAGATTCTTTAGTAGGTCAGTGTGTGTGTGTGTGTGTGTGTGTGTGTGTGTGTGTGTGTGTGTGTGTGTGTTTGTTTGTTTGTTTGTTTGTTTGTGCGCGCGTGCACACATGGCACAAGCATCGTTACAACGGGTTCCTTCTTTTTCAAGGTGAAAGTGGCTTTGCTCTTCATCATATTCACTTGTGGATTACAAGGTGTGCTCCCACGCAATACTCATCCATTTGCTTATTGACTTATCTGCTTATGACATACCCATCAAGGGAAAACAGCCTAGGTGCGGCGTCCTCTTGTGCTTCACTTGTGCTCTCACACTCATGATATGCATACATTAATATTACTGATCCATTGTACGTAATTGTTTCTCACTCACGTCTCAGTTTGTACTTATCCACGTGTTGTGATTGTATTTATTTACTTGACTTACGATCGAAATTAATGTATCTATTTTTCTTCTTTTCGTAACAAAATAAAGGCAGAGAAACTTCATTAACTGTAAGCTTACATACCATGATTTTACACACACACACACACACACTCCGCGCTCCATGAAGAGCGGACGTGCCTCCTGCTCAGAGTGGCATCTGACTAGCGCTCCACACGCTGAGCAGTGTGCTTGGGTGAGGGTCGTTATTAGTATTGAAGGGCGGCCGGAGCGAGTGAGCGTGGCCTGGTGGCGTGTGCATGTGAGTGGTCGGAGGTGTGAGAACCTCCACACTCCAAGCGACGGAGCGGGAACCGCACAAGGGCCAGCCATAGCAGCCGCCTGCGCATCCCACCACACACACGTAGCTACCAGGCCTGGCCCCCAGTGACCACACACCCACATGCTCCCAGGAAGAGTAAAAAAAAATGGATAGACCGGTAAGAAATAAATTACCAAATTCAAAATATGCCGATGAGGCCCAGGGAGCAAAACCAAAAGTGGCCAGTCAAAGCATGAGTCCATCTTCAACAGGGGCAACAATGCAAGGTCGACTGGTAATGTTGGAGAAGAAATTTGAGGAGTTAGTGAAGGAATTAAAAGTTCAGAGGAGTGAGGAGGAGCAGGATAGAGAATTCCGCAAGGCTTTAAAGGAAAGAGTTAAGAGACTGGAGGAAAATGAAAAACGATTGGTGGATGAGAATGCATACTTGAGAGTGGAGGTTGAAAAATACAAGAGACGGTTGGAGGAGAAAATGGAGAGAGTAGTAAAGGAGGAGGAGGAATTTAAGGAAATGATCAGTGAGCAGAATGAAAGGTTTGAAAGGGAATGGGAACTGAAGAAAACACAATGGACTGAGTTGAGGGAAGCAGAGATGGTTGGATTACAAGAAATAATTAAAGATCAGTTGAAGGAAGACAAAAAAGAAAGGTCTAAGGAACTGGTTAATGTTATGAAGAATAAGGAAACATTGATAAGAGAAATAGCAGAAAAGAAGAAGAGTGTGTTAATATTTGGGATGAAAGAACAAAATGTAACATATAAGCCTAAGAGAATTAAGGAAGAATTAAAAACGGTAAGAGATCTGTTCAAAAATCTAAATGATGATGAAAAAAAAAGACCAAGAAGAAGTGGAAGAGATCCATAGACTGGGTCCGTATAAGGAAGGAGTGAGCAGACCGATTAAAGTAGTACTGAAGTCACAACAATCTGCGGAGGATATCCTATATAGAACATCAAAGTTAAGAGAGATAGAAGGTTGTAAAGAGGTGTTTGTGAGAAAGAATAGAAATGAGGAAGAGAGGAGAAGATATAAGGAATTGTTGGAAGAGGCGAGAAGGAAAAATGATGAGCGGTCTGAGGAGGAAAGAGAAAAGTTTTTTTGGAGAGTTATAGGAGAGAGAGTCAGAAAGTGGTATGTGGAAAGAAGGAATGCGGAGAAACCCTAGAGGAGCAGTGGGTGGACCGTAATGTATACTAATATAGATGGGATACTGTCAAGTAGATTGGAATTGCAAGACTATATGATGGTGGAGAAGCCTGATATAGTGTGTTTGACTGAGACAAAATTGCATGAAAAACAAAGGTAAATTTGGATAATAAATATAATATATGGAGAAAGGATAGAGAGTAAAGGTGGAGGAGGAGTTATGATTATGACGAAGAAAGAAAGAAATGTGGATAAGGTTTGGTATGGGAAGAACAACGCAGAAGTGATAAGCATAAGGATAAAAAGTGATGGAAAAGAATTAATAATCATGGTGACCTATGTACCTCCTAAAACAAATTCTTGGACATTAAGGGAATACGACAATATGATCAAGGATACTTTACAGAGTTTGGAAAGTGTATTATCTGGAAAAAGAAAGGTGATACTAGTAGGAGATTTTAATTGTAAGGAGGTGGATTGGGAAAATCTAGTAAGTGGTGTTGGAGAGGAAGCATGGGGAGAGAGATTTCTTAATCTAATGATGGAAAATATGATGGAACAGAGGGTGAAAGAAAATACTAGATATAGAGATGATGAACCGGCTAGACTGGATTTGGTGTTAACAAGAGAAGTGTACCTATGTGGAGATATACAATGCAAATGTCCTTTGGGAAAGAGTGATCATGTGGTTATGGAAATGCAGATAGCAACAACACAGCGAAGGAGAGACGAGACATACAGGAGTGGTAGATTGAATTATAGAAAGATGGACACAGAAAGTTTGAAAAATTATTTCAGAAAATTAGATTGGGAGGAGATGTTACAAATCAGAGAAGTGCAAAAAAATATGAGATTTTTATGAAATATTATAAAGAAGGAGTTATGAAATTTGTACCAAAGTATAAACCGAGAGAGGAAGGAAGAAAGGATTGGTTTAATGCAACTTGTGTTAAGGCTAAGGAAAGAGAGATGTGGCTTGGAAAAGATGGAAAAGAGCAGGAATATACTAAATAAGGAGAATTATAGAGTGGCGAGAAATGAGTATGTGAGGGTAAGGAGGAGGAAGAAAGAAAATTTGAAAAAGATATTGTAGACAAGAGTAAGGAACATCCAAAATTGTTTTACAGGTTCATAAATGGTAAACTTAAAAAGAGAGAGTCCATTGAAAGGTTAAAAGGAGAGCAAGGGATAGTAGATGACCCTAAGAATATAGCGGAATTGCTAAATAATAGGTTTCAACAAGTATTTACTAAAGAAACAATGTTTGTAAAGCCTCAGAATGTACAAGGAAATGTGCACATGGATGAAATTAAGATACCTAAAAAGGAGTTATATAAAATGTTGGAGGAACTTAAAGATGATAAAGCGATGGGACCAGATGAAGTTTCAGGAAAATTATTGAAGGAGTGTAGAGAAGAATTGATTGATCCATTATATGATATTATAAGGTGTTCATTAGAAACAGGGGAAGTACCGGTGGAGTGGAAAAGAGCTGAAGTGGTGCCCATTTATAAGGGAGGCAGTAAGGAAGAGCCTCTTAACTATAGACCTGTGTCTCTAACAAGTGTGGTCGGTAAGATTTGTGAGAGGGTGATTGTTACGTTCACCGGTTAAACTGGTAAGATTGGCATCGGAGAGCCGGTGAACAATAACAATAAAAAAAAACACTGCAGGTTCAACTAGTGAGGAAATGCAAATGGGGGTCACTTTAAAAAGCTACTTTAATAACCCATGATGAAATTGACACATATATAACAAGAAACATGAGACACAGATATATAACATGAAACACAGGAAAATGACATACACATATACATATAACACAGTAATAAATACAACAATAAAGAACCCAACAATACCTAACAATAATCCTAATCCTATATAGAGGCAATGTGGAAAACACGGACGAGGAAGTGATACTTATGCGGTGTCGCAGTGGTGAAATGCTGGTGATGGTTGATCCCACGGCAGAACCAAGAGGCGATGTGTTCACTGGTTGAGGCTTGATCTCAACTAATCCAGAAAACCAAGAGCTGGCTCAACACTTTGGTTGAGTCGAAAGAAGCGTGAATCAACTTGGGACAGTAGCCGGGCTTCATGAAACGGTGACGTGGAAGGTTCACGAGACGGTGGCGTGGAGGTTCACGAGACGATGACGTGGAAGGGGAGGCGGAGAGGTGGCGAACGAGGTAACAAGCGGAGGAGGTGATGGTAGTAATGCATGTTGGGCGGGTGAACATTTCCTTAAGACCTCCGTAATGGGCTCATGAAGGAGGTGAGACAGGAGATCTTGATAAGGCGTCGGCGATGATGTTGTCCATTGATATGATGGACTTCCAGGTTGAAAGGTTGAGTTAACAAGGATAAGAATGCGTTGGTTTGGTTCCTCATGGCGTACAGGAAGGAGAGGATTGTGGTCCGTGAAGACCTTGGTGATGTGCGGACCAGGATGAACGGGTCAGATGTGTTAGTCGTCTGCAAAGGTCGTCCAGAACAATGTTCCTCAAGTCCTGAGTTATGCCTGGAAGGTCATTAGACAATCAAAGGGCATACTGTGTATGGTATAGGAAATGATGCGGATATTATTTGGGCCTCGTCCGAGAGGGAATCTGTAGTAATAAGCAAGTCTATAGTGGTTAATTTGGATAGGTCCCTATCAAAGGCAAAGTCTGGGAGTTATATAAAATGTTGGAGGAACTTAGATAGTCTACCTCTTTTTCATGTCTCTTTTAATGGGTGAAATGCGATAGGCTGGTTGTCTTATAGGCTTGATGGGTTAATCTTATGTCAGTATTACAAACTCCTGGAAGGTCAGATTTCAGGAGATCAGACTGTTGTGAATTAGGAAACAAACACCTCAAGGTTGGATGATTTGGCTGTTTGAGGGCGTCCTTTAGGTGAGAAGAATTGACTCTTCCTTGATCCATTATATGATATTAGATTAAGGTGTTCATTAGAAACATAATTTAAGGGTTTTAAAAAAGTACCAATTGTTACGAGTGGTAAGAAAGAGCTGAAGTGGTGCCCATTTATAAGGGAGGCAGTAAGGAAGAGCCTCTTAACTATAGACCTGTGTCTCTAACAAGTGTGGTCGGTAAGATTTGTGAGAGGGTGATAAAGAAATATTGGATATTGGATACGGTTCCTGGAGGATCATAAGTTATTATCGGATCATCAATTTGGCTTTAGGAAAGGGAGGTCATGTGTAACAAATCTACTGAGCTTTTATTCAAGAGTGGTTGACAAAATACAGAGAGAGAGGATGGATGGACTGTGTATATTTGGATTTAAAGAAAGCTTTTGACAACGTACCTCACATGAGACTGCTATGGAAATTAGAGATTTATGGAGGACTGAAAGGAAAAGTTTTAAAGTGGATGGAAAACTACTTGAGATGGAGGGAGATGAGAACGGTAATAAGTGATGCAAAGTCGAACTGGTTGGTGGTGGAGAGTGGAGTCCCACAAGGCTCAGTGCTGGCACCAATACTTTTCCTTGTATATATATTAATGACATGCCAGAGGGAGTAAACAGTTATATTAATTTGTTTGCGGATGATGCGAAGTTGTGTAGGTGTGTGAAGAGTGAAGAAGATTGTGAAATTTTACAGGCAGATCTGGATAAGATTTGGGAGTGGAGCAAGAGGTGGGAAATGGAATTTAATCTGAGCAAAAGTCATGTGATGGAGATGGGGAAGAGTGGAAGACGGCCAAGAGGGTCATATAAGATGGGTGAAGAAGTAGTGTTGAAAAAGGTGGAAAAGGAAAAGGATTTGGGAGTGATAATACAAGACCATGGGCAGTTTGAGGCTCATATTGATAAGATGTTTGGAGAAACGTATAATTTGATAAGAAATATTGGATTAGCCTTCCATTATATGGATAAAGATATGATGAAGAAATTAATTAGTACGGTAATTAGACCAAGATTGGAATATGCTGGAGTGGTTTGGTCCCCTTATAAAAAAAACATATAAGGAAGTTGGAGAGATTGCAGAGAATGGCAACAAAAATGGTTCCGGAATTGGCAGAAATGACCTATGAGGAGAGATTAAAAGAAATGAATTTGCTTACCTTGGAACAAAGAAGAGAAAGAGGAGATTTAATACAGGTTTATAAACTGTTGAACGGACTGGATGAAGTGGATAATGAGCAAATGATGTTGAGAGAGGAAAACTTAAATAGAACAACGAGATCGCATGGTAAAAAGATAGCCAAGGGAATATGCTTGAAGGATGTGAAGAAATATAGTTTCCCACAAAGATGTGTGGAGGTGTGGAATGGTTTGAGTGAGGAGGTGGTGTCAGCGAGGAGTGTGCATAGTTTTAAAGGAAAGTTGGATGTGTGTAGATATGGAGACGGGGCCATACGAGTATGATACCCAGGCCCTGTAAAATTACAACTAGGTGAATACAACTAGGTGAATACACACACACGCCCGGTAGCTCAGTGGTTAGAGCGCTGGCTTCACAAGCCAGAGGGCCGGGGTTCGATTCCCCGGCCGTGTGGAGATATTTGGGTGTGTCTCCTTTCACGTGTAGCCCCTGTTCACCTAGCAGTGAGTAGGTACGGGATGTAAATCGAGGAGTTGTGACCTTGTTGTCCCGGTGTGTGGTGTGTGTCTGGTCTCAGGCCTATCCGAAGATCGGAAATAATGAGCTCTGAGCTCGTTCCGTAGGGTAACGTCTGGCTGTCTCCTCAGAGACTGCAGCAGATCAAACAGTGAAACACACACACACACACACACTCACACTCACACACACACACACACACACACACACATTCAAAATAGTCACAAGTTAACACATATAGGCTAGCATAAGCAAAATACCATTATATTCACTACTACGTCAATAGTATAACTAATATTAATCAGAGAAAGATCCAGGGCTCTTCTTTGTTTTGTCACTCGGCCAAATGGATCCTTTTCGAATCGAATCGAATCGAATATAGATAGAAAAGGCGGAGGGGAGAAGTGGGGATAGGGGAAGAATAGGTGGGTGATAAGAAGGGAGCTTTAGTAGGAGAATAAAGTCACTGGGGCTTGACCCAGGCGCAAGATGGTTTTTAGTAAAGTATCACTCTACTTTTTGTTTCTTTTCTTGAATCTTGAGGGCCGGGTCAGGTGGAGACAAGGAAACCGCACCAACACCAAGCACACGCAAGCGCCGGACCGCCCACGCAGCGAACGAGGGCCCCGCACCTCTACGGAAATGGCGGCAAAATACTGGTGTCCCTTAGCAACCAAAAAACACCGTGAAGGAGGAAAATTGAATATGGTGCAGTAGAAGGGAAAAGGATGACAAATAGAGAGGATGGAGTGAGAAGTACATCCGTATAGCGGAGGGACCTACAGTTTTACGTGGGTTCCGAACCACGGATAGTAGTAGATTTGGTGAAATGATTTGGGGTTGGGGGATAATGGTATAACTTTATTTGCGAGGTTGGTGAGAGGGGGATGTGCAGCTTTTATTTGTGAATAGATGAATGTGATCAGTGAAGCTGGTGGTGTCTGCCATCTCCTTTGCTGGCTGGCTCGTGCTGGAGATCCTGATGTTCTGGTACGTCCTGGAGTTATCAGCCTGCTGTGGAGATGAGAAGAACGATTAAAAGGGCAAATTTGGTGGGGGGACGGCGGTTAGTGGGAGAAGGGGTGATGCCACTCTGACACCTGGAGTAGTTAGGTTAGGGAGAAGTGAGAAGGGAAAGAGATAAAGGGCGGAGTGTGGTCTGCTGCTGCCGCCAGAGCGAGTGATGAATAGGGGACTCGATTCCCCGTTTACCCGAGGATACCGGGATCGCAAGGGTATATCATCGGTCGGGTGGCACGACAGCTGACCCCCACACGCCGCAGAAAAAGGTGTGTTAATAGGGATGAAGAGATAAAAGACTGGGAGGAAGAATGTAGAAAAAGATGGGCGGAATGAGGTTTGCTGTCGTTGCCGAACGAGAGATGAATAGGGGACTCGATTCCCCGTTTACCCGAAGATACCGGGATCGCAAGGGTATATCATCGGTCGGATGGCACGCCAGCTCACTTCCACACGCCGGAGGAGGAAGGTTAGTAGAGAAATGGGAGATAATGACTGGAAGGAGGTGGAAGAGGAAGATGGGCGGAATGGGGCCCGCCGCCGCCATAACGAGAGACGAATAAGGGACTCGATTCCCCGTTTATCCGAGGATACAAGGATCGCAAGGGTATATCGTCGGTCGGATGGCGCAGCAGCTGACCCCCACACGCCTCAGGTAAAATGTTTGTTATAATTGGGAGAAAAGGCTAGAGAAAGATGAGAAGAAGGAGTCCGTTATTTGTAGATGGGGTTAGGAGGTTCGTCTGGAGGGTCGAGGAGGGTGGTGTGGGGAAGATGTCTGTATGCTGGAGGAAGGTTTTTCAAGAAGTTGTATATGTCTGTGTGTCTGTCTGAAAATGTACTTAGTTGTTTGTCTATTCTGTTGTGGAGTGTGATGTTTAGTGGCGGGATGCTGGACTCCTCGTGGAGAGATAAAGATGTCCGGAAGTCGAACCATTTCGTTCCAAGAGCGAAACGAATTGCCCGGTTCTGGACCCTTTGTAGTTTTTGAAGGTTGGAAGGGGCTGTTAGAGACAGCGACAGGGGGCATTATGTTAGTAGGGGAAGAATAAGAGTTTTATAGAGGTGAAGTTTCGTCTTTGTGGTACTGTCGCGAAAACGTTCCAAGTTGCTCAGGGCCCTTGACGCAATGCCGACTTTTTGGTTTATATGGATGTGAAAATTAAGGTGTTTGTCGATGGTGAGGCCAAGGACAGTGTTGTTGCTGCTGATTGGGATGGGTGCAGGATTTGGAAAGTCTTTATAGAGTGAGATTTGGCGGGGGGGATTAGATTTGATATTGAAATATGTCACCTTGGATTTTTCGGGATGAGAGTTGATGCGCCATTTTAACTCCCATAAGCTTGTTGTCGTTAACTCTTCTTGAATTTTGTCTGTAAGACGATCTAACGACCTGGCGCGCGCCAATTGCGTTACATCGTCTGCATATTGGATTGTTAGTGAGTCGTTGTAAGTGGGGCGGGGCAAGTCGATGGATCGATCCTTTTCGATGGAAGCTAATCCCTTTTATTGTTCTTTAGGGTCTCACACCTCAGCAGGTTTTCTATTACTATTTTTTTTTTTTTTTTTTTTTTGTAGCTCAACCAGAAACCCTCTTACTTTATCACAAAAAAAGCTGCTACACATTACTGACAAATTATGAATTCTGTTCTTTTCTTTCGGCTGTTCCCGTTAAGAGCTGCCATCTCCACCTTAAAGCGGGTTCACACGTGTCAATATGCGACTGAAATTGCTACTCGCTAGAAGTATCGACTGAGCCCTTCTAGTCGGAACACGTTCACACATAGCGACTGGGAAGTATCGGCTGGTTGGCAGGAAATGAATGTAAACAAACAGCTACCCAACAAGATGCCTCCCTCTGGCGACGATGACGATTGCCATCAAATTGAATCATCACAAGTATTCAATCCTTACCCCCAACAACACCTTGCATAAAGGGAAGCAGTCGTCGGAGAGTGGCAGCTATCTCATCAAACGCTTATTTGAGTAAGCTTTTTTCTTTTTTTCTTTTTTTATTTCACTTTTTCCCTCACCAACTCCAAAATCTTCTATACATCGGCACCACATTTTCAAACCTTTCTCCGTGACGTCACAACGTAAATAAAGTCGTAAATCGACTAAACAAGACCAACATCCTGGCACCGGCATTCAGTTGGAAACTTTACTGACTTACAATTTCAGTCATAAATTGACGTGTGAGCCCTCCCTTACTGTCCTATACACAGATAGTCTCCAGCTACGCCCATCAGC
The DNA here is from genome assembly GCF_017591435.1 of Portunus trituberculatus. Classification (NCBI taxonomy): domain Eukaryota; kingdom Metazoa; phylum Arthropoda; class Malacostraca; order Decapoda; family Portunidae; genus Portunus; species Portunus trituberculatus. The sequence continues at coordinate 32,613,396 of NC_059301.1, forward strand.
CACGTTTCTTGCTTCAGTGCATTCATAAACATTTTCTGTGGGTGTCTTCCCTTCTTTCTTGCCAACTCTTCATAGATGCCAAGGTGATAAATAACCCTCATCACGACCAATGGTTGCTCTTGTGTCTTATGATCCTAATATTTTCAACACTGAGGATGTCTTGGACGTCATGAACTAGTACGTGGTACCCGCTGATGTGGGCAGAGCTAAAACTTGTTTACTAATGCATATATTTTTTTTTTATTTTAGTATTATATTGTGTTGTTGCAGGAGTGATTCATTTGGGTAGGACTTTGTTGATGTGACTCTCACAATTGCCATTCAATGATTTGCCTGTATTAGAACTTCTATTCAGCGTGGAAGCATTGCTCTCTATATAATTACTTTGAATACAATTTGCAATGCCTACCGTATACTGAGTTTAATAAAAAATATTACTATAATATCAATTATGAGTTTTCAAACAGAATTCAAGTCAAAAGCAGGGGGGGGGGGAATACATGAGCAGTAGGGAGTTCCAGACTTTACCAACAGATGAAAGATTTACTATTGGCTTGGAGTACAAAGATACAGGTAAGTGATCTTGAATGATTGTTATGATCCCAAGATATGAGATGCTGTTGTTCTATCTACAGTGCGGCTTCAGTCCCGTTGTAGTGCCGAAGACAATAATATTAAGTTTTTAATTATCAAGGTTATAAATGTAACTACGCACACTTAGCTATCACAGACATACAGACGTACAGACACAGTCTGTTTTGAGACGGTTTGAGAGAAAGAGACGGTAGCCAGCCGTGAATTAAAACATTAAATTCAATCGCTATGTAATCAGAAGTTTTAACACGAATTTTTCACTCCACTCTGTACAGGGAGAACTGAGCTGTTCGGAAAAAATGTCTTTCATTAATGTGTATCAATAGTAATGTTAATCAAATCATTTTTAATTACGTCCGCGTCAGTCCTATTGTGACAACTCCCAATAATTTTGAAACGTGTGAGAGGTTGAGTGCTTCCATTTTAGGGTAAAATACCCTAAAGTAGGGTAATTGGATCCTTCTTAGGGTAGTGTTTAGGGTAATGCATAAACTAGGGTAATTTTAGGGTAATCTGCCGCCCTATGGATAGGTGTGCATGGAATGGTACCAATCTGGTGGCAGGCTGGTTCTCTTTCATGTTCGATTCATGTACACAATCATCCCCGTGACTTGTATCATCCCTTCACCCCCCCACCCCATCCCCTTTCTCCCAAGTCTCCACTCACCCGTCTACTACGCGTACACGTTTTGAACCTTCGGACGGTTAGATCACAGTTCACACACAGAGTCAGTCACTTGCGAGGACGAGTCCACACAGAGCAGCCGCAGTAGTGGCTGTAGTGTGTAGTCCTGTGTGTGTGTTTGGGGGTGAGGGGGGCAATATTTAAACTTATGTATGATAAGAGTGCATTGATCAACAATTAATGGGCAACTTCGATAATCTAGGGTAAAATCGACAAAAATCTAGGGTAAAATTTCATCAACTCATGGAAGCACTGGAGAGGTTACTAAGGGGTTTTCGCACAGTACCACCTCGTTCTCCATCCCAGCAGGTCAGTAACTCCTCGCTCCCGTAAAGTTAACGTAACTTTTATATGAAACATAATGCTTATACACATATATTTTATAATTACTTATTCAGTGCCACCTCGTTCTCCATCCGAGCAGATAGAAGTGGCTACTTTCCCTCTGTGCGTGATCCATGTGTGAGGTTTTGTTAGGCTAGTTTTTAGTGAAATCAAGAAAAGTTATGTTTTTGTGTTGGCGGTGGTATTGAAAGAGAACAGAGAAGTGGGAAGTGGCACCATTTGGTACACTCCTCCATAACAAATTGGATGTTCAGTCCCACAGACAGTTAGTGAATGTTCGTGAGAAAATAAATGTGAGTGGCGAGTGTCGGCGCAAGAACCGTGCCAGTGAAAATAGTGCCGTAATATTGAGTGAAGTAGGGAATTAGTACTATGTATTTTTTTTCTTTATTTAATTTTGTGGTGAGTGAGATATCCTTTCTCCGGTGAGCTGGACTGTAAGCGAAGACGAACGTGATTGCGGGGAGAAAGTTCACTTGATATTATTCCATCAATTTGTTTTTTTTTTTTTTTCTTTTTTCTAATTAAATTTATTGGAAAGTTTGTGGATTTATATTGTGTTAATCATTCAAAATTAAAACCAGTGCCTTAATTCAGCCACCACTACCATTTGGAAAAATAAAAAACAAAAATTGAAAATCTCCATATTCCCCCAAAAAAAAAAAAAAAGAAAAAAAAATACATATTACACCATTTTCCCCGGGAAGAGACTTTAGTGACATTTCATCTTTCCTTCACACAATTTTCTAATTGTTTTCATGAAATTTCCAATGGGGGATTACGTACAATTTTCAGGTTCATCTAATGCAGTGGTTCCCAAACTATCTTACCTGACGCCCCCTTCTTGCTTCCAGTAGACCCGCACGCCCCCCCCTCCCACTTCCTCTTTTGCTCATGTGAACTTATTTTATTTTATTGCATTTATTTCTTAGCATTGTTCAGGAAAACAGATCTCTGTTTGTATTAAATTTTAATAATGAAAGCCACTCAAACAAATAATAGTACATTCCAGAGAGACATTTTGATTTTATTATTCTTATAATCTATTAAAACATTTTTTTTAGCAGATGACTTCACGCCCCCCTTGAATTCTCTTTACGCCTCCCTAGGGGGGCGCGCCCCCCAGTTTGGGAACCACTGATCTAATGCATACTCCCTAAACGACATGCACACACTGTTCATTGGTCAATAATGTCAGCCTAAGATAAGCTGACATTATTGACACACTAAGGTTGCGTTTACATCAAGCGAATCGAATCGAATCGATTCAATTCATGAAGAATCATGTGAATTGAGTCATTTTGAATCTGCATAGTTCCAACTGGCTGATTCACATCATCCATATGACTGAGTATCAAGACAGCCTTCGGGAAGTATGGGCGCATTAGCTTTTGCAGAAAGAGCAGTGTTACGGAGGCGTAGGTGTCGGTAACGAATATGGGTGCATGCCATTAATTGTAGAAGACCTGAATTTCAGTGACTAGCATTTTAAATTGGGCTTTTCTTTTTATTTATTATTATTATTATTATTATTATTATTATTATTTTTTTTTTTTTTTTTGCTCTACTTGATATGCGAAAGGCAGGGGGATTCACTGGGCAGACTGAAACACGCCGTTATAGACTGACACAGGCACACTGCTTGGAAAGGGACAGACACTGCTGTACATATTAGCTCCTTTATTAAGTCTAGACTGGTACACGCAGGTGCCTCACGCACGCAGTCACTGGCGCCCAAGCCTACCTCACCGCACTGCACCTGCACACGATACCAGTCACTCGCTGTGCACTTCACTTGGGGACATACACGACACTAATGGGGTAGAGAGGGCACTTTCTGGGCCCGTATATACCATACTGGTAAGGCGGGGAGCGAGTAATAACACTTGCGAGACAGCGTGGGGCAGCTAGCCAGGCCTCCCAGAGCTCATCACATGTATCTACGTATAATGCTCACCTCAGGTCTTGCAGAGCTCAGCCAGGCCTTCCTTGCGGTAACTAGGCTCTCCTCGCAGTAACCAGGCCTCTCACAGAGATCACATTCCTCACTGTCCGGCCGTCTCTCCTCTCCAAGCTTGGCGCGCAAAACACCTATAACGTGTCCTTCTGTCCTCGCGCGGTCGCGCCATAATTTCCGGCGCTTCAGTGGCATTGTTTTAAGCTCAGCCCCACTGACCTACGTCTCTCACTGACCCCTCCCCTTGGTATATACATATATATATATATATATATATATATATATATATATATATATATATATATATATATATATATATATATATATATATATATATATATAGGGTGTCCCAGAAGTCGCGCACCATCCAAATTTTAATATATATTATTTGTGTGCGTAACTACCTGAACCAGACTTTTAGTAGAAGATGGATTGGGCGAAGAGGTCCCGTGGAGTGGCCACCCCGATCACCAGATCTATCCCCCCTTGACTATTTCCTTTGGGGACATCTTAAATCTGTTGTGTACCAGAACCGTCAACGCACTCTTGATGATTTGAAAGATGCGATAACAACTGCAGTGTCAAAGGATCAACACTGAAACTCTCAAAAGAGTAAAAGACAGTTTTATAAAGAGAATTGATGCATGTATCAATGCAGAGGGTGAACAATTTGAGCATTTGTTATGATTATGATTAATAAAATTGATATTCATATGTATTCTTATAAAAATTTGGATGGTGCACAACTTTTGGGACACCCTGTATATATATATATATATATATATATATATATATATATATATATATATATATATATATATATATATATATATATATATATGTATATATATATATGTTACAAGGAAGTAGTGTAACCAGTGATTTCATGAAATCACTGAAATTTTCAGTAACCATGTAATTACTGTTTCACTCGGGGAGTTCACGTAATCCCTGGAATTCTTAGAGATTTCATGATATCCCTGCTTTGAAGGCCCAGAGAATTCACGTATTTACTGATAAGTAGCTTTTACATGAAAAAAAAAAAAATGTAATCATCATATTCACTTATTCAGACAATTAGGTCAAATTGAAATTGAAGTTATATTTTTTAAAACATAGGTTTATTTATTAAGGCAATACCGTCAAATAAATTTCTTGAAATAGAGGTATAGCCTAATCACAACATGAAAAAAAAAAAGTCACCCAACTTATTTATTTGTTCGCACAAGTACAAGTTCCATGGCAACGTGAATTGCATTTCAGTTTGGCTTTGAAGCATTTACACCTGTTTGTCTGGCACCGCTTGGGTCCGCTGCAGTTACACTTTTTGAAACCCTGTCCACCCAAAGCTGACTGAGCAACGACAGCTGAGCGTAACGACACTTTTTTCCAGAAGTCACTGAGGGCACAAATCGAACTGATTTCTTGAGTATTGACCGCATAAAATTCCAGGCTTCACAGCAATCTGGTATAAATTAGTGTCCAGATCTCTTGCAGTGATAATGCCAAGAATGTTACGTGGGTCTCCCCTACCACGATCCACAGCTGGAATAGGCACAGCAACATTGTCTGCTTCCTCACCAAGTTTCAGATCAAGACGACTTCGTTTGACCATTCTCTCTGCCTGCGACATTTGTCCAGCATATGCTAAGCTACGATTTCGCTTTATCTGTGCAATGTGAGCAGACATACTTTCTTCAACTAAACTTGGGGAGTCTGGAGTGTGGTTGACGGTGGCGGCGGCGTGGGTGGTAGTGTGGTTGACGGTGGCGGCGGCGGCGGTGGTAGTGTGGTTGACGGTGGCGGCGGCGGGGATGGTAGTGTGGTTAACGGTGGCAGCGGCGGGGATGGTAGTGTGGTTGACGGTGGCAGGGGGTGGTAGTGTGGTTGACGGTGGCAGCGGCGGGGGGTGGTAGTGTGGTTGACGGTGGCGCCGGCGGGGGTGGTAATGTGGTTAATGGCGGTGGTGGCGGGGGTGGTAGTGGTGTTGACTGTTTCTGGCGAAGCATTCTCAGTGGCAACCAGGTCATTTTCACTCTCTAATCTGGAAATAACTTCTTGTAGCAGGGATGAAGTTAAGCCAACACGAGCTTCACAGCCAAACATAGCAGAGTATGGGGAACACTTTATTCCTGAATGATGAGCAGAGATTTTCTGAAATTGCACGAATTTGATGCCTGCGGTCCAGTCTTGAGTATTATTGTCTGCTAGCCACGCTATTAGCATGTCCTTCAGGTCACCGTTAGCGCGTTCCACAGAGCCTTGACTCCGAGGATGACGTAGTTTACCGTGAACAATGGTGATATCTGGCCAAACAGCTTTCAGTTCAGTGATCACGTGTGATGTAAACTCAGAGCCATTGTCACTTTGAAGTATGGCTGGGGCACCAAAAAGGAGGAAAATATCCAAGAGATGCATTGCAACTTCCGTCGCTCGTTTAGTTGTCAGAGGTCGGAGTATACAAAATTTTGTAAAGTGGTCCTGATATACCATGATCCATTTAAAGTTTCGGTGAGCCATTGCATGCATATCAATTAGGTCGACTTGACCACTCGAAGTTAGGTCCTTATTGAGTGTGGGCCTAACAACCACGCCTTTAGTCATGGGCCGCTTTCTCTTTTTTTGGCATTCTTCGCACAGAGATTTGAAAAGCTCGAGGGCAGCTATTGTAACATTTACATACTTTTTCTTGACCTCTTTCAACATACGGTCTCTTTCACCATGCCCGGTTGAAACATGTGCTCGTTTAATGACATCAAACGTATCTTCAATCGTCACGAAGTACAGTGGGGTTTCGTCGGGCTGTTGTGCTTTTTAATCAATTTCCAAACATCACCACACAGGAGGACATCATATCTGGACATCAAGTAGTAGTCATTCCTGCTCTTCTTGTCGACACCAGGAGCTGCAGATTTAATACTGTCTATGATGTCGTAGTACTGTGTCTTGGGAATAAGATATTTCTCATTGACTTCGTACCGTTTGAACAGCTCCCGAGTGAACTTTTCTTCTGCACTGGTGACAGACATGTTGGCTGGAAGCAGGCTAACACTCTACTGACCGGTGTGGCACACACACAGTTAAGTTCCTTAACCGTGGATGGTTCACTGTTTCACTGGTCGATACCAGTATATTAGTGTAAAACTAGCACTAACAATTTCGTTTTGACTCTTCGAATTTTCACAATACACTCTGGTTCCTTAACCGTGGATAGTTCACTGTTTCACTTGTCGATACCAGTATATTAGAGTAAAAATAGCACTAACAATTTAGGGATTTCATGAAATCTCTGGGCATTCCAGGGATTACGTGAACCCCCCGAGTGAAACAGTAATTACATGAAGTTACTGAAAATTTTAGTGATTTCATGAAATTACTGGTACACTATGTCCCTGTAACATATATATATATATATATATATATATATATATATATATATATATATATATATATATATATATATATATATATATATATATATATATATATCCTAAAGAACGTAAGAAAATACAATTTTATACCAGCATTAACACCGGCTAACAACTTTCTCCTTCCTCTTCTTTTTTATTTTTAGCTTCATTTTAGATTTTTTGTGTTCTTGGGTACAAATGGATCTTTATGTGGATAGTAATGACACCCTTTGTATTGAAACACTTCCCGCAAACTTCACACTTTAACCTCCTCAACTTTCTGTGTCTGAAGACATGGGTTTTAAGAAAATGGTAAGGAATTCTCCTTTACTGGTCACATTCAAAATTTCTTAACACAATGTGTCTCTTGGTGTGTGTATTGAGACCTTTTCTCTAAACTTTCTTTTCCCACAAATTTTGCATTATAAGGTTTTTTTTCACTAGTGTGTATCTGGGCGTGGTGGATGAAGTTACACTTTTGGGCAAATGTTTTACCACATGCTTGACTTTGACAATCTTTAACTCTTTTTGTTATCGCCTGCCTGGCAGAGAGAGAGAGAGAGAGAGAGAGAGAGAGAGAGAGAGAGAGAGAGAGAGCGCAACCATGAAGTTGGTTACTAGATAGAAAACGCTGTCTTGCCGCATAAGATAGAGGAATCCTGTGTCAGCGAGTGCGGTCATTGTCTCATGCCTGTGTTGAGCCCAAAGACCAGTCCACATCAAGCTTCCACACGTAAGTTCATCGTCCTTCAGACACACTTATCCTGCATATCGCTCTTATGAATGTATTTTATTGTATTTTAGTCGTCTAGCATAATGTGACATGTACCTGTCTCACAGCTGTTCTCGTTTTGGTGGGGAATGTGGGTGGAATTTGAGTTCGACCTGTTGAGGGGCTCTAATTATTTCACCTGCATTCCTGCCAAAGGAAACGCGCGTATTGTAATGTTTTTACCGTGTATTTTCTGTCAATATATAGTATCGTGTTAGCGTGAGGGTCTCACTGTCCTATAACCACCTGATGGGCGGAAACAGTAAAAAACGTGAGTCAACGACGACACGACAGTGATGACAACGACGAAACAAGATACACTCGAACTACATTCACCCAGTGACACAGTGGCAAGCAGTAATGAACATATTTACGTGCACGTAGTAACACTCTACGGTATTTACTTATCGTACTCCACAACCAGTTTTGTACACTAGTGATTGTTATTTGTGTGTGCATGTGTGTATAATGGAACAACGACAAGCAGTTACAACCATATTTATATGCATCCAGTGAAACTTTGCGGGATTTACTTAGCATACTCCACAGCAAGTTTGTACGTACATTAGTGATTAATAATTTGTGTTTTATGTGTGTATAAGGGAACGGTGACAAGCAGTGATAAACATATTCATGTACCCATTGAAACTACGGAATTTATTTATCGGACTCCACAGCCAGTTTGTACATTAGTAGTTGTTATTCTGTTTGTATGTGTATAACGGAACGGTGACAAAGAGTGACAAGCATATTTACAGGCACCAAAGGTAAAGGAATAAGTTGTGAAACTGGTCTTCTCTCTCTCTCTCTCTCTCTCTCTCTCTCTCTCTCTCTCTCTCTCTCTCTCTCTCTCTCTCTCTCTCTCTCTCTCTCTCTCTCTCTCTCTCTATATATATATATATATATATATATATATATATATATATATATATATATATATATATATTAGGTATTGTAGTGACCAAAAGACAAGTGTGTCTTTGGTGCCACCTGCGCATGCACCATGACACCTGTACTTGGCTACCGAGCCACTCATGAGTAGCTCGGCTATAAACGCATGGCGAGTATGGTGTGTAGAGTCTATTGACATACGTATGGTGTGTAGCCTCTGCTGACACACGTATGGTATGTATCCTCTGCTGACACACGTAGTCTATTGTATGTAAATAAAAAAATAAAAAAAACTCTGCTGACACACGTATGATGTGTAATCTCTGCTGACACATGTATGGTGTGTAATCTCTACTGATACCCGCTTGGTGTGTAACCTCTGCTGACGCACGTATGGTGTGTAACCTCTGCTGACACATGTATGGAGTGTATCCTTTGCTGACACACGTATTGTGTGTAACCTCTGCTGACACAGGTATGGTGTGTATCCTCTGCTGACACACATATGATGTGTAACCTCTGCTGACACACGCATGTTGTATAACCTCTGCTGACACACGTATGGTTTGTAATCTCTGCTGATACGAGCATGGTGTAATCTCTGCTGATGTGAGTATGGTGTGTAGAGTCTATTGACACACGTATGGTGTGTAGCCTCTGCTGACACACGTATGGTATGTATCCTCTGCTGACACACGTAGTCTATTGTATGTAAATAAAAAAAAAAAACCTCTGCTGACACGTATGATGTGTAACCTCTGCTGACACATGTATGGTGTGTAATCTCTACTGATACCTGCATGGTGTGTAACCTCTGCTGACGCACGTATGGTATGTAACCTCTGCTGACACATGTATGGAGTGTATCCTCTGCTGACACACGTATTGTGTGTAACCCACCACGTACAGTCTTAAACACTTTGCCATTTGTCGAGTGGTTTAAAGTTACCTACATGTCACCATGATACCCAGGTTTTAGGTGGTTATACCCAAGATGAGCTTTGGGGGTGATATGGGCCGTAATATGGGTACCACTATAAATAAAATTGCCTGCGCCACTAATGGGCGGAAGCTGAACAGCGCTTCCCATACACACTTCAAGTGTGCCTACAGGTGCTATAGGCCTTACCGTAAAAAAAAAAAAAAAAAAAAAACTGCTGACACATGTATGGTGTGTATCCTCTGCTGACACACATATGGTGTGTAACCTCTGCTGACACACGCATGATGTATAACCTCTGATGACACACGTATGGTGTGTAATCTCTGCTCATACATGTATGGTGTGTAATCTCTATTGACACACGCATGGTGTGTAACTTCTGCTGACACACGTATGGTGTTTAACCTCTGCTGACGCATGTATGGTGTGTACTACCCTCTGCTGACACACGTAGTCTGTGATGTGTAAATAAAAAAAAAAAAACTGCTGACACACGTATGGTATGTAACCTCTGCTGTTACACGCATGGTGTGTAACCTATGCTGACACATGTATGGTATGTAATCTCTACTGACACATGCATAGTGTATAACCTCTGTTAACACATGTATGGTGTGTAACCTCTGTTGACACGTATTTTTTTTTTTTTTTTTTTTACGGTAAGGCCTATAGCGCCTGTAGGCACACTTGAAGAGTGTATGGGAAGCGCTGTTCAGCTTCCGCCCATTAGTGGCGCAGGCAATTTTATTTATAGTGGTACCCATATTAGGGCCCATATCCCCACCCAAGGTCATCTTAAGTGTAACCACCTAGAGCCTGGGTATCATGGTGACGTGTAGGTAACTTTAAACCACTCGACAAATGGCAAAGTGTTTTAAGGCTGTACGTGGTGGGATTCGAACCTACACATGGACGTCTGCCCGATCCCACGCTCACCACCTTATCCACTGCGCCACCGCCTCCCTATGGTGTGTATCCTCAGCTAACACACGTATTGTGTGTACACCTCTGCTGACACGGTACATGTATGGCGTGTAACCCCTGGTGACACATGTATGGTGTGTACACCTCTGCTGACACGGCACAGATATGGCACGTAACCCCTGCTGACACATATGGTGTGTAAACTTTGCCAACAACCATAGTAAACGTGGAGGAAGACTATAGACGCCATCGTTATCACATACCAATGCCCTCCAGCTAGTCATGGAGGAAAACAAATCTGAAAGGGGCAGCTCACCTGAGCTGGAGCCAACAGATATCATTGCTGAAGGTATAGACCTGGAGCCAGTGATGAAGGAAGGCTTGGAGTCAACAGATGACAGAGTTAAAGGACTGCCACATATCGTCATGCAACCATGGAAGAATGAAATAAACTTGAATGCCATGATGCTGCCTGAGAATCTGGACATGATGCAGCAGCTGCTTGAATGCAGTCAACAAATTAATTTATATTCTGATACTTCTCACATATTTTGTTTTAATTGAGCCTTTTTAGGGTCTACGTCAGTGGCCTGCAGAGGGCAGCTGGTTTGAAGTACGTAAGGCCTGCGGAGGGCCGCTCTGTTTTTGTTTGCTGGGAAGCTTCACATATTTCTCTCTTCTCACTCTACAGCTGTTCAGTGATATGTTTATTCTTTGCTTGATTGTTTTGACACCTTTTTATCTAGATGAAAGCGATGCTAAAATCATCACGAAAATAACTATACCCATATGTCACAATTTTGCTGAGTAAGGGAGAGGTGTTGAGACATTTGTCTCTTCCTTTTGGATGAGTCTTTTGAACTCTTAGGGAACCTGCAGTTTCAGTGGGTCTTTTTTTTTTTTTTAACATTTTGTTGCCCTTGGCACCGATCACTTTTGCATAAAAAAAAAGCTGGGTTATGTTATATCGTAGTTAAAGTTTTTACCTTTTTTCATTGTCTACATCAATAGATTTTAGAGTTGTAATATACCATATTTAAGATATTGATAGCAGTATTACAAGATAATCGCAAAAATTATTTCTGTTTTGACTAATTTCTCCCAAAGTTATCCATACAGGATATTTAAAAGTAGATACAGAATGTCAACAGTATCATAATAATCAATGTTCTATGCATCTGTATGCGCCTGGGATTTAATACAACAATAATTTAGTTCATGTTAGTAGGAGACATGTAGCAGCGGTGACATTAGTTTTGAAAACTCCCCATTGTTTTGAGTGGTTTTTCCAGTCGCTAGGTACAGATGTTCAGTCGGAAACTCTATCGACTTGGCAAATTGACAATTGTGAACGCGCCTTAATTAACAATATGTATACTCAGTGATGGCCCATATGGATGAGACTTGGATATGTTGTCTTCTTAGATAAGAACTTATAGCATTTCACCAAAGTCGTGAGTTGTGACATCAGACAACAGACTGAAGTAGCGAGCATGAGGAGAGCTTACCATTGCCATCATGATCCGGGGCACGATGTACACACACATACTAAACGAATACAAAACATGTATAGTGTATGCGTGAATTTGCATGATAAGGATAACTTTGAAACATAACATAACATAACATAACATAAATAATAGGATAACAAAGGGCCACCAGGGCCCATCTAGGTTATCCTGTATCAGTCGCACAACGACCTCGTCATCAGTACTTAAAGATACACTTACAAGTACTACACAATACATTATATACTAATTCTAAATATTTGGCTTATTAACAGGGCTAAGTCCTGCAGCGAATTCCTCTACAATCTGTGATCCCCATACATGGGGATCATGTCTTGTTTAACTATAGTAAATTTCTTATAAAAACTATCATGCAGCACTATACATAATTATAAATCTAATAAATTTAAGTGCTTATCTAATCTGTTTTTAAACATTGTCAAACTAGTGCTATTTACAACCCTCTCTGGCAATGCATTCCAGAAGTCTACCACCCTATGACTAAAGAAATATTTTCTTATATCTAACCTGCAGCCTTGCTTTCTAATCTTCCTGCCATGATTTCTAGTCCTACTTCCCTCCTCTAAGGTAAAGAAAGATCTCACATCTATGTAGTTTGTATCTGAGAATATTTTAAATAACTCTATCATATCCCCACTTATACATCTCCTCTCAAATGAAAACATGTTTAATTCCTTTAATCTATATCTATACTCCAGGCGCTTTAATGCGGGTATCATCCTAGTTGCTCTTCTCTTAACTACTTCTAACATGTTGATATCCTGCCTATAATGGGGTGACCAGGCCTGTATGCAATACTCTAAATGGGGCCTAACATAGGAATTATATAAGCTACGCGCCACTTCCTTACTTTTATAACTAACATTTCTATTTATAAAACCCAGGATCCTATTTGCCCTATTTCTTGCTTCTAAACATTGCTTTGAAAATTTCATAGTCCTGTCTATCACTACTCCTAAATCCTTTCCTTCCTCTACTGCCTCTAGCCAACATCCCTCCATCTCATAGCTAAAGTTTGTGTTGTCTTTACCTAAATGCATAACCTGACACTTTTTAGAATTAAACTCCATCTGCCACCTGTCTGCCCATGCTATCAGCCTGTCCAGGTCTCGTTGTATTCTGTAATTGTCCTTTTCACCCTGTACTGCACATGCTATTTTAGTATCATCTGCAAACTTTGATACTTTGCTACTAATTCCTATATCTAAATCGTTAATGTACACCAAGAAAAGAAGAGGTCCTAGCACTGATCCACTTCCTTCCACTCAGACATTGCCCCATTTAATACTACTCTCTGTTTCCTATCAGAAAGCCATTCACTAATCCAATCAATTAACCTACCCCTATCCCATGTAGTCTCAATTTGTACACTAGCCTCCTATGCGGTACCTTATCAAACGCCTTGCTAAAATCTAGATATATAACATCTATGCTATTTCCATTATCTAACTCCTTGGTAATATATTCTAAGATATCGAGCAAATTTGTAAGACAGGACCTCCCTGATCTAAAGCCATGTTGGGTATCTCTAATTAATCTATTCTCATTTAAATGCTCCCAAATACTACCCTTAATGATTTTCTCTAGTATCTTACATACGTACTATACTAGTTAAACTGATCGGTCTATAATTACTCGCATCATCCTTCCTACCTTTTTTAAATATTGGTGTAACATTAGCTAACTTCCAGTCCTGAGGTATCTCAGCAAACTTAAGTGATCTTACAAAGATTAACTTAAGTGCTTCAGAAATACTGTCTACACCCTCCCTAAGTACTCTGGCATGTAGCTCATCAAAACCACTAGCTTTCCTATCGTCTAGTTCAAGAATAAATTTTCTAATAATTCCTGCTTTTATATCAATATTTTCTAAATCTCTTAAACTACTCGTCGCACTGTTTGTAACAGGATTTCCTATTCTTTCCCTAGTAAATATTGAAGAAAATTGTTCATTCAATAATTCTACTATGTCTTCATTTTGATCCATTACTACACCATCTTTTCTGTGTGGTCTAATCCTATCCTTATTTCTTTTATCACTGACCTTGTAATAACTATATAATTTTTGGGGATCTTTACTCCCAGCTCTAGCTAGTTTTATCTCTGCCTGCCTTTTACTTTTTTTTATAACCTTACTCAAATCATTCCTGACCTGTCTGTACCTAATCAAATCTACATCTTCCCCACTTTTCTGCAACTCTCTATGTGCCCTCTTCTTCTCTCTGATCTGTCTACCTATCTTGTGAGTCCACCATAATGGCTTCCTGTTTCTCTGCCTTATATCTTTGTAAGGGATACACTGCATCATTATACCCTTTACTACAACCTTAAAAATATCCCACATCTCCTGTGCAGTTTTATTTCCAAAACTATCTTCCCAGTTTACCTCTCCTAATAACTGACGTAACCTACCATAATTGCCTTTCTGATAGTTTGGGACTCTAGTCTTATTCACTATATTATCCCTACTGAAATTAATGATAAATCTAATTATATGATGGTCACTGTTTGCTAAAGTCTCTCCTACCTCAACTTCCTTTAAACAATGCTCAATATTTGTTAGTACTATGTCTAGAACATAAATAGCACTAGTTTGACAATGTTTAAAAACAGATTAGATAAGCACTTAAATTTATTAGATTTATAATCATGTATAGCACTGCATGATAGTTTTTATAAGAAATTTACTATAGTTAAACAAGACATGATCCCCATGTATGGGGACCACAGATTGTAGAGGAATTCGCTGCAGGACTTAGCCCTGTTAATGGGCCAAATATTTAGAATTAGTATATAATGTATTGTGTACTTGTAAGTGTATCTTTAAGTACTGATGACGAGGTCGCTGTGCGACTGATACAGGATAACCTAGATGGGCCCTGGTGGCCCTTTGTTATCCTATTATTTATGTTATGTTATGTTAAAACCTAACTCCCCCATTTTTTTTATTTCATTTGTTTTATGTTATAGCACCTGTAAGTGTAGTTGAAGAGTACCTATAGGAAGCGCTGTTCAGCTTCCATCCATTAGTGGTGCAGGCAATCTTATGATAATCGTGGCCGCCGTGGTACAGTGGAACCATGCGTGCTTTGGGGTTTGAGGGGTCTCCAAGCGCACGGGTTCGAATCCTGTCCACGGTCCGAGTGTAGGTTGGGCTTCCTCACTCGGGGCAACGATTTCCTAGCGGGTGGGCTTTGAGATAGGAGGTACCCAAAAAGTATCTCCTTTTAGCCCAGAAATTCCCGTGAAAAGCCCACATGGTATAAACATGGTATAAATAAATTGATTGATACATTTATTGTTGCATTAATAATGAAATACAACCAAGGAGGAGGATGGACCTTGCCACTCACCCAGTGGACAAAGGCATAAGGGTAGAGTATGAAAAAAAAAAATGTATAGTATACATTACAGGAATATAAGTAAATAAATGAATGCAGACATTGCACACCTTATTGCATGAATATCCTACAATCTGGGAGCAAACGTAGGATTTTCCTTGAGTATATCTCTGAGAGTGGCCTTTTTAGGCCAGATCTGGCAACTCTGCGAATAGAAAGAAGCTTATGACTCTATAAGCTTTCATGAACAGAAACAAGTGCTGTTGAGAAGGCACCACTGTCAGTAACAGAGGCTCTGGGGAGGGGAGGGTAGGGGTGAGTTGGTCGCTATCGCTTGGTTGCCTGCCAGCTGCAGTAGACTCTAGCGGTACAGTGAGTGACTCAGCAGCAGCACAGCAGCAGCCTTGACAGTGAACCGTGTGGGTATCCTCTTGCTTGGTAATGAGGCCCTGAAGTGAAGTGTCAGAGTGGAGGTAGAAATAAGCGCCCAAGTAGTAGGAGTAGTGGAGTGAAGGGTCTGGTTGAAGTGCCGATAGGGTGGTGGAGTTTACGGAGTGGCGGCTGGAGAGTGCATTAGTTCTCATCAGTGTGGTCTACCAGATCAACCAGTTACGAACAATAATTCACTTTCTACACATACCCTCTGCTGAAATTCTTAAGTTTCTATCAGCCTACCAAAAAAAATACTAATGCAGCTTGCTTGTAGGTTCTGCATCACTGCTCATTAGTGTGGTCAATGTTAGCCAGTAATAACCATTAATGAATTTTCTACACTCACTTCCTGCTAAAGTTGCACTTCTTCCTCATCAGTATCCAATTAGATTATAACACATGTTATGCTATCTCTCTATCACACATGTTCATCTAGTAACTGAGTTGTGATCATTGGTTTGGCATTCAGGGGGAAGGGGTTCTATATCATTGGTGACAGCAAATTTTCAGGATTTCACAACATGGATTATAGTGCTTGTCTTTCTACTTTTTGCTATTTAGTGTAGGATAGAGGTCTCGAGAGCTGATCTGATCAGGGTGTAAAGAATATTTAGTGGATTATCACCTCTCTCTGTGACTAATATCTTTATATCAATATGGAGTGCCAGGACACAACACTGCTCTCTCAAAATATTTCATCCTCATATACATATTGAATTGTGCTAAAGAATTTACTCAGATATTAGCATTGGAATTTTTTGCTTTGCTCCCATGTCATCACTGTTTAAAAGAGTACTTGGTCATTTTGGGAACAGAATATGTGAATATTAACTATATTATTAATAATTACATGCTTACAGCACATATTCTACATGGAGTATTTACATCAGGTATCAATATATGTCAGTCTTTATAACAAATATTTTATTACATTGTGGTGTATTAACATGTTTGGAGCTCCTTACTAATGGAGCTCATCCTGGTAAGAAATGCAACAGATATAGCCAGAAATGTTGTAAATCATTGACATCTCAGATACCAGTGACACTTAACATTTGCTGCTGCCACTGTTGCTGCCAATATTTTGATTTCTCTTCTTTATTTTTTAATGTTTTCTCACTACTTATGCAATGACCTCAAAAACCTTGGTTTCCCACAGATTCCAAGATTATTGGAGATGAGGGGTATTTTATTATCATACTAACTAGGCCTCATTGATTTATCAGCTGGCCAATTTAATAGGTCAATTATAGCCATTAGAAAATTATTGGTAATCTGCCAAAAGTTCACCAATTGGTATTGATATTACAGCTTATATTTTTACTAATAAAGTGCAGGTAACATGGTGTCTTACTATAGTGTCATGATGTCCTTGTCACATTTTTTACTTATTTTTTGTTCAAATTGTTCATATGCTGCTTGTTTCAAATAATATCTAGAAATAAAAGTGTTTGATAATGGCAAAATGTTCTGCTTAAATTTTTATTCTGGTAAGTAGTGTTTGAACTGTATTTGAGCTATTGAAAGCAGGTACGCATTAATTTACGTATTTTGAAAAATGTAAAAATTTGATCAACCGATATATCAGTTACCAGGATTTTTTATCCCCCAATATCGGAATTGGCATCAACTACAAAAAATCCATATCGGTCGGGCTCTAACACTAAGAAAACATTAATACATCCTGCTTGTATCTGTTTGTTCTGCATAATGTACATATCTCAGTCCTTTATTCAGCCAATTCTTTAACTAACACAACTACTAATGGTTAATGCACATGCAGACTTAATCTACCCTAGTGTGGGTTTTTTGCTCTATTTACCATATTAGGCAAAGTTGTAGGGTAGCCAACCAGGCAAGCTGTTATATCATTTAAGTTAAGGTATGTATGCCTTGATTTTAGGAATAGACAGGATCAGTATTCTTCAGTGCTTTAGGCTTTCATAAAGGAAGTTTTCAAAAGCAACTTATATATTTGTTTTCTTTTTATATCTTATTTATTGTAGAATCATTGTTTACCTATCACAAAACTCATGAAAACAGCATACAGTAAGACCCAACACTTGGCGAATTAATTAGTCTGGCGAAACTACTGCCAAATGCGAATTTCGCCAAGCACGAGTTCTTCATACCATATAAATTGCCTAAAACATGCCTCAATCAATCTTTGGTCATTGCCAAAGTCCCTCTTTTGACCCCTAAAATACCATCTTTCAAGCTGAAATAAAATCTTTTGCCTTATATTAGAACACATGTACAAAGCAGACCAATAAACAATAAATAAAGCTAATAAGACATGATATAAAGGCTGTAACTCCCGTTTTTCCACCCATTTCCCTCACTCATTTTCGTCCTTGCCACCACCGACCTTGTCTTTACCCCCACCAGTACCACCTGTTGCACTGGTAGAGACCATGTTGGCAGTAAATTGCCAGAATTCGCTCCCACGCTAACAGAACAGAGGGTAGCACAAACAAAATGGCTGAAGGGGACTCTCACACTGTTCTGATAGGTTTAGAGAGTCTAACATCACTGGGGAATTGTGTGGTTCGCCATGCGTCTGCCAGGGAACCGCCAAGTTTGAATTCAAATTGCCAAGCATGCACTTAGTGGTCCATGGCCACCCTACCGCCAAAAGGGAATTTCGCCAAGCTGAGATTCGCCAAGTGTGGGGGGGCTTACTATACTGAAAAATCTCAATATCTTTTGATAGAGCATGTTAAAAGCAGCTAAGACAAAGCTCTGCAATGTTTGAGAATGTGGTTTCATAAGTTGTTATAGTCACCATAGGCTAAGCTGATTTAGAAGCCCACACTTTAATTTTTTATGCTTGTCTAGTTTCTTTTCCCAGCCTCATTACTAATCTATTTATTCTCTTCCATTATTTTGCATATACCTTTAGATACACCTAAAATAAAAATGTGGTGGAACCTTAGTTCATGAACACCCCTGTGTACAAATAAATTGTCTGGCAAACCAAATTTTTTTTACAAATTTTGTATTGTCCACCAATGAAAATTTGGTCCACAAACAGAGTTGCTGGCTTTGGCACGAGATGACTTCATACCAAGTGTCAGTTTTTCTCATGGTACATGGTACATGCTGCCACACTATAGTCTGTGTTTTTTGTGGTGGTTTTGTATTTTGTAGTGTAGGATAATGACTATGATTGGGCTGACTTGCTGTATCTTGATTTATTGATTGATTCAGCCTGCAAATTTAATGTCAACATAAACACAGCATACCTCAATATCATGTAACTCCCTTCAATATCTTGTAACTTCACCCAGTAAACAGAAGAATAAACATAAGATGAACACATATCCCATTCTATTATTCACTATTGCAATGACACACGATACATATAAAATAGTACTCACAAAATGACCGCCCATCATCAGCCAAGGCAGACTTCACCACATGTCTGATTACAGCATTACCCCAACTATGCTGCAAAGTTACACTTAATCAAATCCTCCTATCAGCACCGCATTTAATATAACACCAACCAATATGCACAATCAGCGGCATAACATAAGTCAAACAAATCAGAGAAATAATGTTATCACAAAACTCACCTCAGTCAAACAACCGCCACTCACCCCTGACAGGCACCAACTGTACCTCTGCCTACCTTACCCCTACAACCTGAGTGCGGTATAATATATATCCGTGTTACATACACAGACCCTAAAAGAAAACTTCCTCTTGACAAACAAATACACATTACTAACCAATACCAAACTTGTTAATAAGTAAGAAAACAATATATGTATCTCAATAATAATTACAATTCTTGTCATATATGCCAATAACAATTATACAGTAACTGGAATACAACCCGTGTCTACACCTCTTTCCAACCAATGACAGCGACACACACTGCCCGCTCCACATTCAAAGGTGCCAACAATGACATTATAATTCTAATATGATGAGAATCATATTACACTCCCCCCACCACAAATCAAAGGCTTCTATACTTCTATTGTTGATCGACTGGGAGCAACACCACCAGTCTATGTACTGATCTTACCATTTGCTTGTCATGTTGGCCCCTGTACTGTTTTCCTGGTTCATTAATTTTATACCTCAACAACACATCTCTGATCTTTCCATCCCTTCCTGGTATACCTTCTACAACTTCCGCTAACTTCCATTCTCCTCTTAATACATTATGATCATTAACAAGTACAATGTCACCCTTCCGAACATTTCTTACACTCACATGCCACTTTTGGCGTACAATTAGAGTAGGAAAGTAGTTCTTCATCCATTTTTTCCAAAATAAATCAATGACCTTAATCTTAAATGCATATGATCTACTTACTTCTCCCGTTCATTCCAAAATCCACAAGGAGCATCAATGGTAGATCGACCCAGTAGTAAGTCATTAGGTCTCAATACAGTCCCTTCATCAAAATCTTCACCTGGTTTGAACCCGATAGGCCGTTCATTCAATACATTGGCCACCTCATACATAACAGACTGTAGTTCTCCAAAGGATATGACTGATTCACCTATGATTCTAGTGAGAGATCTCTTGACTAATCTAATTAACGCTTCACTGCAAGAATTTTCCCAAGGGGCATCTGCTGATCTATTGAATACCCAGATTAAACCATTAAATTTTCCAAAATTGAACACTTCATGCTTATTCCACCGAGTAACCATATCTCTCAATTCCTTGTTTGCAGACACTAACTGTGTACCATTATCTGAATATAATTTTTTGGGAAATCCTCTAAGACAAGTGAATCTCTTCAATACAGTAAGAAAGTTTTGAGTATCATAACCTTCGGAAAGGTCTAAATGTACAGCCCTTGTTGTCATGCAATTGAAAATTACTCCAAACGTTTTTCTTTTCACTCTTCTTTTCACCGTATCACAAACCCAAAGAGGACCGAACAGGTCAACACTTACATTGTAAAATGGTGGACATGGCTCTAGTCTTTCCTTAGGTATTTCACCCATACACTGGGATGTGCAGATCTTATCTATTCTATGGCAAGTTACACATTGTTTTCTAATAGATTTCATTGTCTTCCTCGCACCTAATACCCAGTATTTCACTTGAGCTCTAGCAAGGCCCGCTTCTATTCCACTATGATCTTCCTTGTGTATGTGGGACAGATACAGTTCAGAAAATGGATGCTTTGATGGGAGTAACATGAACTGATCACAATTCCAATTGTCTTTTACCCATTTTGACATTCGACTTCCCACAGTGATAATGCCATCTTCTCTCATCCTTGGTCCTAGACGTTTATATTTCTTTTCCCAGTCTTGTGGCAGGCTTGTTTGAGCGTTCTTAACAAGAAATAATTCTGCTCTCTGTATATCCTCTGCATTAGGATCACATATTATAGCTTTAAATGATCTCTTTCTTACTACATTTATGACTCGAGCCATTACCGACAAAAGCCGTTTCAAATTGCTGAAATTTTGGATGTTGATTAACTCATTAGGTGTAGTAATCTCTCCTGTGTTCATGGTTACCTTTGCAAACACAGTATCAGGGAGATCAGACACTGTATTCTGTTTCACTGGCCATTCTGAGAAGTCACGATAGAGAAATTGTGGACCACTTTGCCATACAGATCCTGTCCCTAACTCTAAGGGACTGCATTCCCTGGTGGTTAAATCAGCATTGTTTTCCTTAGAAGATACCCAATACCATTCTATGGGCTCTGTCTTTGATTGAATCTCTGCAACTCTACTTCCAACAAAGGTGTTAAATCTATGTGATTCCTTTTGGATTTGTGCCCTTACAATCTCACTATCTGTGATGTGGATTATCCTAGAATAGTTATATCTCATTTCTCCTTCAATGGATACTCTCAATCTGCTTGCCAAAACTGCAGCACACAATTCCAGTCTAGGTATATTGATTTGCCTCATAGGAGCAATTCTATTCTTTGAACATAAGAGTTTTACACAATATGTGCCATTCTGCTTCTTCCACCTAATGTAAGCTACAGCTCCATATGCTTTCATGCTACTATCACAAAAGATAATTAACTCTGGATCTGTAGTCACATCTGTAGTCCTTAAGCATCTTCCAAAAGTAAGTTTTTCAATTTCAAGCATTTCCCGAAATAAATCCACTGCTTCTAAATACAAAGTTCCACTGATAGGCTCATCCCATCCCTTAGATTTGTTTTCATTAGCTTCTAGTATAATGGAGCGAATCATTAACTTGGTTTTCAGTGTGAATGGTGTTAACAGTCCCAGAGGATCATAGAGTGTAGCAAACTGCGACAGTACAGTTCTTTTAGTCAACATACACGGGATACGGCTTTCAAAGTCACCATAGCTCACATTTGGTTCTGTCCTGCCCTCTCTTGTTCTTTTCGAGAAGTTGAGTTTAACTTTAAATGAAAATACATCTTGTTTGGGTTTCCATTCTAACCCTAAAACCTTTTCTTGATCAGTGTTCGAGATTATGGCATCATTTCTGTTATCCTCTCCAGAGAGAATCCAATATTTAATCTGAAAACCTCCTGGTCTTAAAACTTCCTCCACTTCTTTGATTCTTTCCATTGCATGATTCGTTGAACCAACACTACTTATAATATCGTCAACATAGGAATCCTCTACAATCATTTTAGAGGCTAATGGGAAGTCACAATTCATTTCTGCTGTTTTACGAAGAGCCAACATTGCTATCGGCCCAGAAGGTTTGTCTCCAAATGTTACCGTCTTCAATTTATAGTGTGAGGGTTCTCTCTCTAGTTGAAAGTTCCTCCATAAAAATCTGTGAGTGTGCATATCTTCATCTGAAAGCTTTACAGTATGATACATTTTTCTAATATCTCCAACCATACCAATCTCCTCCTCTCTGAATCTCAGCAAGATTCCAATTAAGTTGTTTATCACATCTGGCCCCTTTGCAAGCATGTCATTGAGAGAGACCCCTTTGTAGGATGCTGCTGCATTAAACACTATCCTTACTGGGGTTGAAATGGAGTCTACCTTGTAAACTTCGTGATGGGGTAGATAAAACTTTGGACCCTTGTAAGTCATTACTTCCTCCTTTGATAATTTCTCCGCTACTCCTCTATCCAACATGTCTTTTATTTGTTCTTGATACTTTACACACTGGGTTGACCCCATCTTCATTAATCTCTGTTCAGTGGCCTTTAATCTAGCAAATGCCATAGGATAATTATCAGGTAGTTTAGCCGGATCATAAATCCAAGGATACTTAGCTATCCAGCACTGATGTTTCGCGTCATAAGTTAATCCATCTTCAATAAGTTTCTTCTCTCTTTCTTCCTTAATGGTTAAATTTCCCTTGGTTGAGCATTTTCCACATTTGCAGCCTCCACACTTAGGATTGCATTCTGTTCCTAAGCTTTCATTCAAAAAATAATTTTCTATCAACTTTCCCACATTAGGTTTAGTCCTGAAATGCCAATCTGTGGTGTCATTACAACTCACGTGATTAATTTGCACGCAATAGCTATGTCCCTTTCCTTTGTCATCCAATCTACCTCTGATACAGAAACCAAACTCATTTGACATTAACTGAACATTATCTATGGTTTTTTTAACTTGTGGCATTAAAGTACAGTGATCAGATCCTATTAGTAGTTCTATACGCCCTTCAGGCCTTTGGATATCCTTTTCTTGCACTTCAAATTTCTTAGCAATTTCCGATAAATTCACCTGTTGATGAGCACCAGTTATTTCGGAAATTCCACAAACTTCAACAAATTTTTCCTTCCCTGTTTGATCCCTCAAGGACATCTTATAAACAAAACTATCCAATTCTTCTGTGTGGTCACCGACCTTTGTCACTGAAAGCTGTATAGGAGTACCTTTGAGTCCTAGTTGCTTTGCCATTCTAAAAGTGATCAGACTGATGTTACTTCCTGCATCATATAATGTGGGAACAGAAACACCTCCACTATCCACAAACCCAGTCATCAAAAATGCACCTTTCTTTGTCAAATGGTTACTCATAACATCCATTGTAGAAGTATAAGGACTGCTAAATATAGGGTGCAAAATTGAATGGTGGTGCTTACCACAAATGTCTCCCTTTACCTTTACTCTACAAGGCATTTGCTTATCACAATCCCTAGATAGGTGCCCTCTTTTGAGACATGCAAAACAAATTCTATTTTGCTTTACAAAATCCATTTGATTTTCAGCTGTCCATCGCTTAAATGTCATACAATCCTGTAAGTGATGAGATTCACTATCATGAACAAGACAATACTTCTCCTTCTGATCACCATTAACTTTTGATGTGTAATTCCTACTGCAATATCTTCCATCTGTTACTTGAGCTATATTAGTTAAACACTCTGACATCTGGTTTTGTAGTTTCTCTTGTCCCACAGCTAACAGTTTTATGACTTCTAATAAGTCATTTTCTTTTGTGTTTGATACGTCAGTGGTATGCACCGTTACCTTTGATGCACCAAGTCTTGACTCATCTTGTAAGTATTCTAAAGTTTTCGATGCTCTGTTAAGAATGCAACCAACTCTTTAAACTTGTCAGTCTTCACTTGTTGTACTTTACTAGCCCATTCCTTTTTCAACATAGAGGGTAACAATTTTTCTACTTGAGTCAGGACAGTAACATTCTCCAACTCCTTTGTTAGGTTCAAGTTGCTTACATCTAACCATACCTTTTCTACAGTATTGATTAGCTTGATTAACCGTTTATCATCACCTTCACTTATTGGCTTATATGACCTAATGTCTCCCAAGATTGAATCAATTAACTTTCCTTCATGACCATATGTTTCATTCAATCTCTCCCACATTCTTTTGTAATCATTTAAATCTTCTACAAGTCTCCTGGGTTCCCCCTCTAGTGACATTCTGAGTACATAGGGATCCTCACCATGTTGTGATTCAACCAGTCTTGTATAATCCCTAATAAACGAGGGAAATGACCTTACAGATCCACCAAATTTAGGAGGCTCAATTTTTTTCATGGCAAGTACAGCCTTAGGTTTTTCTTTTAATGTCTCAAGAAGAGTGCACTTTATAGTTTCCAATTCCATGATATAGTCTTCATACTCTTGGCAAGATGAACTACCATCTAAAAGGTCAATAATTTTCTCATTCACCACATCCACTACTTTGAAAGAATCACAAACTTCACTATACAATACTTGTAGGGTTGCTGTGGAGTTTCCTCTCTTGTGTGCATCCTTGAAGAGTCCCACCTTCCTGGTGAATCTCCTCTTGGCATTAGCACGTTCCCTTTTCAAGTCATCCATGGCTGCTCTGCGAATTTTGCTGAATTGTAGTGTAGGATAATGACTATGATTGGGCTGACTTGCTGTATCTTGATTTATTGATTGATTCAGCCTGCAAATTTAATGTCAACATAAACACAGCATACCTCAATATCATGTAACTCCCTTCAATATCTTGTAACTTCACCCAGTAAACAGAAGAATAAACATAAGATGAACACATATCCCATTCTATTGTTCACTATTGCAATGACACACGATACATATAAAATAGTACTCACAAAATGACCGCCCATCATCAGCCAAGGCAGACTTCACCACATGTCTGATTACAGCATTACCCCAACTATGCTGCAAAGTTACACTTAATCAAATCCTCCTATCAGCACCGCATTTAATATAACACCAACCAATATGCACAATCAGCGGCATAACATAAGTCAAACAAATCAGAGAAATAATGTTATCACAAAACTCACCTCAGTCAAACAACTGCCACTCACCCCTGACAGGCACCAACTGTACCTCTGCCTACCTTACCCCTACACCCTGAGTGCGGTATAATATATATCCGTGTTACATACACAGACCCTAAAAGAAAACTTCCTCTTGACAAACAAATACACATTACTAACCAATACCAAACTTGTTAATAAGTAAGAAAACAATATATGTGTCTCAATAATAATTACAATTCTTGTCATATATGCCAATAACAATTATACAGTAACTGGAATACAACCCGTGTCTACACCTCTTTCCAACCAATGACAGCGACACACACTGCCCGCTCCACATTCAAAGGTGCCAACAATGACATTATAATTCTAATATGATGAGAATCATATTACAGTAGGGGAGTGAGGGGTGCACATTTTGTCCATGAGAGGTGCTGGTGTATTCAAAAGCCTGTTGGCTTTCAACTTGGAAAAAATTACCTGGATAACATTTTGTTAAAGCGAGTTTGGTGTTAGATTATACCATTACCAAACTGATGAAGTACATGCGTACGCCATTGCTCTAATATGGCTTCATCTACTCGGTTTGTGTGTTTTTTTATGATTCATTGACAAAGTGACTAACTGGCACCTTTTGTTTTCAAGGACGTTGGGTAAGTTGACTTGGAGGGTGGGATCGTGAGGCCTGAGGGAAGGGGTGGTGGCCAGCGGGCAGTGTTGAGTAATGGTGTCGTCATTGTCATTGATGGAAGCAGTGAGGATGACGAGCGGCCACGCAGCTCTGCACTGCATGCTTCCCTCCGCACTTTCTCTCTCTTATCTGATCCCTTTGCTGACCAGCGTCCTGGTACTGTTTTGGTTCTGACTGAGGATTTTTGTGGCGTTCATCCTGATGTACCAAGGAATGACACGAGTGCTTTAAACTGCTTCAAGCTATTCATGTTAGACAAGGTGGTAGAGTCGCTGTGTTTGTGGACAAAAGTCCATGCAACCAAGTTTTTCATGGACAAGCCAACAATAAATCCCAAAAAGTTTATGGGAAAAAAGTGGCTTGATGTCACAAGGGATGAAATGAATATCTTCCTATGTCTGCACCCCCCAACAAAACAGTGCGGGGAGGTGGGGGTTGTGCAGCGGGAGTGATGGAGACAGTAGTGAAGGGATTAATACAGCCTGTTCTTATACTATACATGATACAGAGGTTGCCCATAAAAGATACTTGAGTCTTCCATCACCTGAATCTCATGCACCTTATATTTCCACCCAGAATCATGCCAAGTTTGTTCTTTAACTTGCCAAACACTTTATCATAAATAGAAAATGTCAAAATATTTCAAACTCCAACTCCCCTCGTGACTTCTGGCATCTTGCCAAAAACATCTCCAATAACTTTAGATTTTCATCTTTTCCTCCTTTATTTCATTCTGATGCACTTTTTTTTTTTTTTTTTTTTTTTTTTTTTAAAGTCCTATAGAGCCTGTAGGCATACTTGAAGAGTATATGTGGGAAGCCCTGTTCAGCTTCTGCCCATTATTGGTGTAGGCAATTTTATTTATAGTGGTACCCATATTAGGGCCCATATTACCACACAAGCATATCTTTGGTGTAACCACCTTGAACTTGGGTATCATGGTGACGTGTAAGTAACTTTAAACAACTCGACAAATGGCATAGCTTTAGAGCAGTATGAGGTGGGATTCGAACCTATGCGTGGACGTCTGCCTGATTCCACGCTCACCACCTTACTCACCACACTGTTGCCTCCCTAAACTGCCATCACACCTGTATCTAAAGTTGAACTCTTCTCTCAAACCTTTGCTAACAACTTCACCATGGATGATTCTGGACTTATCCTTCCTTCTCCTCCTTCCTCTATTTCATACCTTCAATTAAATTTCTCTGCTGGCCTAAATCCTCGGAAGGCTTATAGACCTGATGGGGTCCCTCCTATTGTTCTCAAAAACTGTGCTTCAATGCTTGCACCTTGCATAGCCAAATTCTTTCAACTATGTCTATTGACTTCTACCTTTCCTTCATGCTGGAAGTTTGCCTACATTCAGTCTGTTCCTAAAACAGTTGACCATTCTAATTCCTCAAACTACTGCCCTATAGCTTTAATTTCTTGCTTCTCTAATGTTTTTGAATCTATCCTCATTAGGAAGATTCTCAAACATCTGTCACTTCACAATCTTCTCTCTGACCGCCAATATGGCTTCTGTCATGGCCGCTCTACTGATGATCTGGATTTCCTTACTGAGTCTTGGTCATCCTCTTTTATAGATTTCGGTAAAACTTTTGCTGTCACGTTTGACACATCAAAAGCTTTTGATAGAGTCCGGCACAAGACTTTGATTTCAAAACTGCCCTCCTATGGTTTCAATCCTTCTCTCTGCAACTTTATCTCAAGTTTCCTTTCCAACCGTTCTATTGCAGCCATGGTAGACAGCCACTGTTCATTTAATCACCTTGACCAAACTTCTTGCCCTATCCATTTCTACGCTGATGATACCACCCTACGCTTTTCCATGTCCTTTTAGAGACGACCAACCCTTCAGTAAGTCAACAGATCACGCAGGGATGCAACTGAAGGCCTGACTTCTGATCTTTGTTGGATTTCTGATTGGGGTAGAGGAAACTTACTGGTGTTCAATGCCTCAGAAACTCAATTCCTCCATCTATCAACTTGACATAACCTTCCAGACAACTATCCTCTCTTCTTCAATGACACTCAGCTGTTCCCATCTTCTACACTGAATATCCTCAGTCAGATCTTTACTCATAATCTAAACTGGAAGCTTCACATCTTATCTCTTGCTAAAACAGCTTCTCTGAAGTTAGGCGTTCTGTGGCATCTCCACCAGTTTCTCTTGCACCTCCAACTGTTAATGCTGTACAAGGACCTTATCTCTTCTTGTATGGAGTACTCTTCTCATGTTTAGGGGGAGTGTTCCACTCACACTGTTTTGTTAGATCAGGTTGAATCAAAAAGCTGCACAAGGCTCTCCTTTTCTTCTCATCCCTATTCTGTCCAACTCTCTTAATACAAGAGTTAACCAGTACTCTCAATCATTCATTCATACCTTTCTCTGGTAAACTCTGGAACTCCCTGCCTACTTCTGTATTTCCATATTCTTACGACTTGACTTCTTTTAAGAGGGAGGTTTCAAGACATTTGTCCCTGACTTTTGGATAAATCTTATTTCCTTAAGGGAACTGGCAATCCAGTGGTACTTTTTTTTTTGCCAGTTGCCCCTCTTGCATAAAAAAACAACAACAACAACAGCTAAGCAAGCTGTCCCCCACATGTAGCTCCAGCATCAGCACCTCCATGCCCTCCCTGCAGTGCACTGGTTGGCAGATTCTCCAGTGTTGGATAGTACTCCTCACCAGTGCCAGGCAACCACAGGCTCCCTCAGCCATGGAGACGAGTGAGTGGACCATGTATCCTGCCACCCTCCACTCAATTCTGTTGGTGCCAGTGTCTCCTGGAGGAAGACCACATCGAAGTCTTCCTCTATCATGGCCTGCAGAAACTGGTATCGTTAAGGGTAAAAGCCCTGCACATTCCATTGCAGGAATTTGAGCCTTGGAGTTGCTGACAGTGGTGTCGTGTGAATGGTGTTGGTGTCACTGCATCCCTCCATCATGATGAGGTTGGTTCATTGGTTGTGTGGGCCACTGGTGGGGATCTCCTGTGGCAGCGAGTTCATACTCTTCTGGGCTGTGAGCTCTGGCCGACAGAGGATGAGTTGCCTCACCTCCTCCACCAGCTCCCAGACAATTCTGTGCACCAGGCCACACAATTCCTTGCTCAGGCCAGCTATGGGGTGCATGCTCTCTGTGTGCAGTGCCACAAGTGGGGCAGTAGGCTGTGTTGTGGATGGCATCGTGTGAGACTCTGTAGTGCGTTGTTGTGTCCACGTTGGCAGTAGGTCTCAGGTCTGTTACATCTTTGGGGAGGAGGCTGTGTGGGAGGATTAGCAGTGTAGGTAATGGTGGTTTCTCACCCCATTGGAAGCTGCCTTGCACCTGGCCTGACCTAGGAGGGGGGTGGGATCCCTGGGTGATGGCTGGCTGATCAATGCTGGCCTCTTCAGTTGTGGAGGTAGTACAAAGTAGTATTGTCGCTGTTGTTTGCTGTATTGTTGGCCATGTGATTGACTGTGCTGCTGTTATTGTTGCTTTGGACTGCCACATGACTTGCTGTTGCTGCTGGTGTTGCTGGGGAGGCTGCCACATCCTGTGAAGCCTCTCGGGACACTGTGGGTTCCATGCATGGTGCTTCACTGTGGTGGGGTTCGTTGTCTTTGTGCTGGCAAATGCACTCCTCTGTCAGTTGGGGCCCACTGCACACTCCACACCTGAGGGAGTGCACACATCTTACCTGAAGGTGGTTGAACATCTGGTACTTACAGCACATGACAGGTTCGCCTTGATAGACGTGCAGTATATACGAGCCCCAGCAGCTCAGATCCAGCTTGGCGAGCGGCGGCCCTTGAAGCTTAATCAGAACTTGCCTGGTGGGGATGTTGTCATGGGTTGTGCAGAGTCTCCTGGTGAACAGCACACTGGGGTGGCTCTCCACTGTGACAAGAGAAGGTTGATGTGGTACCGTTGGAGCACCATCTTATCTCTCCTCAGACCTGCTCCCTTCCTCGGTGAGTTGCCTTAGGAGGGCCGTGAAGGCCTCATCCTTGGGAGTGAGGACATATTCTACCTTGAGGTTGGGCCTCATTTCCATCCTCAGTTCCAGGTGCTCCACCTCCAGTGTTGTGATGGCTCAGTAAGCAGACTCATGCTCTGCAAAGGAGCCCAGCTTGAACTTGGGCTGGGGGTGATTCTGGTGGCAGGTGGCATGTTCAGTCCTCCCCACCTGTATCCAGCCCTCATCCTGCAGCTCTGGCTCACTCTCATGTGGCCCTCCTCTCCCCCTGCTCAAGGAGAGGTTGATTGTTAAGGGCCTCTGCTCACACTCAATACCACTGTGCCTTTCACTGTTGTGAGCCAACTCACTCACAAGGTTGCAGGCAGCCTTCTTGGGGTCAAGTGTTTCAGAGGAGGATAAGTCCAATGCTCGCTTCCCCTTCACAGTTTTTTTAACTGGTGCCTAATGACTCCACAACACTGTTGGAGGCCATCATTCCCTCATGAAACACTTGGTCAGGCCCAGCACGTGGCCTGACCTGAACACAGCGGGAGCAGAGGTCATGCACGTCCATGCTCACTGGAAGTCAGGTCATGGTGGTGGTGGTGGTGGTGAGCGCACACTGCATTCACACATGCTGCCTCTGTTACAGTCACATAGTAACAGTTGAAGTGGAAGGTTGTTGCACTCTTATGTGTGCACAGTATGTGCGTATTTATGTTTATTTGTTTGTCTGTAATGTAGTCTTGTTTATTTAATTAAGCATAGTAAAAAGATTTTTTCCATAGGATTTATAATTTGTTTTATACAAAATGAATTGTATGCTGTATGATTTACATCCAGTACATGTTACCAAATTTATATTTAAGATTCATTTTTGGGATTCTGCACTGAACTTTTCCCTTGTATACTAGATAATTATTGTTATCATGATGATGATCATCATCATCATTAACACTGTTATTGTTAAGGCTTTCCATTTTCTGTAGGAGCAAGACAAAGTCAGGCTGCTGACTCTGTTTTGAAATTGGTGTAATATTAGCTTTAGGCCTCTTGGTGAACTATCTGGGTTTTATTTACATGATTTGTTATTTCAACATTCATGTTGAAGACAATGATTACATTACTTTTTCAGAGTCTTGTCGACCACTACCATGCCAGAGCCAAAGCCTTTTGAGCGCCTACCAGGCAACATTAAACCCCTCCACTACAACATCACTCTGCAGCCCAACCTTGTCAAGTGTGTATTTCATGGCTCAGAGGAGATTGACATCGAGGTAAGACTTATCATAGTGTGCAGAGAAGTGTATAGTTGGTTTTACTTTGTTTTGAAAAGTTCTGTTTATAATAAAGAATATGAAGCATGTTTTGTAGCAAAGGATATTTATAAGAATGGAGATTGAAATACTTGTGTACAATCAAGTAGATACATCTTATCTGGTTCTTACTTACTTGGGGGAACCCATTCATGGCTACCATGCCAGCCCTATCAAAAGAACACCAAAAGTGTATACATCTGATGTTATTGGCTAGAAAATGTGCTATAAGCTCAAGACAAAAAAAAAAGTATTTATGTGCAAGTTCTATTGTTAAGATGTTTGATGTGTAAGAAACCAAATACAAATAAGAACCTTCTCATATATGCTTTCATTCCTTTCACTGTCCATCCAATGTACATCATACCTTACAACTTGTGTGTTACTGATGAAAGCTTTGTATTGTATATTAAGTGTTTCTCCTCTTACAGATTAAGGAAGCTACAAAGCAAGTCAAGTTCAATACATTGGATTTGACCTTACGTGATATAAAGATAAGGCTTCCATCAGGAGAAGACCTTGTTCCAGCATCAACTGAGATTTCTACAGCTAATGAGATGGTTATTCTTACCTTTGATGAAACTTTACCCATTGGAACTGCCAAGTTAAGTCTGTCTTTTGATGGAGAGCTAAATGACAAGATGAAAGGAATGTACAGAAGCAAATATACCTCGTAAGTATTGTTCTTGAACTATATTCAATATTTTGAAGTGCATTTGTAGCTTCTGATTATTTTTCTTGCAGTGTTGCTTATAGTTCTTTGTGATTGTTTGATTTTTTAATTTTTTTATTGAGTTATTTCCATGTGTCTCATCCTCTATTAATTCACATAATTTATCTTACTGTGTGCTGATGTCATTAATCTTTCAATAACTAAAGGGTGACTAATATTTTAATTTCCCAACAGTTAAGAATAAAAACTTCAGAATTTATCATGTCAGAAATTGACTGTTCTATACCTGTATTTTTTTATTTTTTTTATTTATTTATTTATTTATTTATTTATTTTTTATTTTTTTTTTTTTTATATATCTATACATGACTTCTTTTCCTTAGAATCTCTCAAGAGAATGGCTGTGATAAAATCCATTATTTTTTCTCCTTGCTTTCCCTCTAACAATCTCCATCCCTCTCCTTATTCCTTACCTTTACGTACATGCTGACTGGACAACGAAGATAACCAATAATCACTCTGGTCTTGGCAATCATCTTGGATGTGTGTTTACTTTGATTATCATGTTAAGCATCCAATACCAAGTGTTGGTTTTCTCTTGGCCCATTTACCTGACCCTTTGATCAATTTCTCATGGTTTCTATTATGCTCAAAAGGCAGTGGATGACTCATTGCACTTAATTTTGTCCTTCTTCTTTACTGGAGATCATCATCTTTCAGCTATCATATCATAATCATATGTATATGTATCTGTTCTGCATTAATACTCATTAATGTGGTCTACCAAGTCAACCTCTAACAGTCAGTAATTGACTTTCTACATACTCTCCCCACTGAAAAGAATTTTTTTAATTAATGTACTAATAGAACATTAATATTTTTTTGTTTTGGTTCAGTAAGCGTAAAGGTTTTCAAAATCAAACAAATCAGCAATAATTCTTTTGATATAGCTAAACTACTTGAGTGTTGCGCTTGACTTCTTCAGCCACTCCATATGTCATTTTATCATCTTTATAGTTAGAGTTCACTGTAAACAAAATTCCTGATTACAAATTGTAAGACAGTGAACCCTGGCTCCTCGAATGCAATGCGTTCCAGAAAGCAGTTCCAGGACCAAACTGATCAAGATCCAAAACTGTTTTCCCCCAAGAAAATATTATAGATAATTTTAATCTGTTCCAAGACCTCGTACTCTCACAAAAGTAAATAAAAACAGAACTAAAATCGATACGATTTATCTTTTGGTGGCGAGTTTTATAGTGTACGTGGTGGCAAAAGAGTTGCATAGTAATTGCATAGATATACAGGCACAACAGACCTCGCAATCCCAGCTATTGTTGACTCCAGTCTTTGCTTAGACACTAAAAAAGATCCTTTGGCAACATCAATTACTTTGATAATATCCTTGTATTTGATCATGGGACTAATGGGTGACTTAGCCACAGTGACTTTGCCTGACCAAGACAAACAGAGAAGCACAACTGATGCTTCTCAACTTCTGTTGGCTGCTCAAGGTCTAGTTTTGGTAATATAATTTATTTAATTTTTTGGTCAGAGTTTGTATTGTACAAGGTCCAGCAGTTCACTGTACTGTGTTTTTACCTATGATGTGGTGGAGCTAAGTAACACTAAGTATGCAACCTTCACTGTCCATAGGCTTGAGTACATGCTAAGTTAGTTAGCTGGAGTTGTGTGCATGTTGAGGTGGTAGAAGTTTAGAGAGTCAACTGAGGTGTTACTTGAGTGGTTGGTGGAACACACTTCCTATGTTACTTGATTGGGAGAGGAAATAGGCCTGATATGGCTATCCTGTGTTCATGCTTATATGCACTTGACAGATGGGTTAGAATCCTTCTCAACCTATGGATCATTGCTAGATATCCTATTCTTTGGAATTATCTAATTTAAGTTATTAGTTTTCTGGCTTCTCTCGTGTCTGTGAATAATACCCAGCTTCACTTCGAGAGTAAGAGACTTCCTGATTTTCTTAGGAATGCTAGGCCACATTGCAGGGCGTTTTGGTGGTAAGTTAAGCTAGGGAAGACGAGCTGCTGCTGACGCTGTTATGTTTTGACTGGGGAGTGAGTGGTGCGCGTGTTGTCCACGAGAGG
This sequence comes from Portunus trituberculatus, assembly GCF_017591435.1. Lineage (NCBI taxonomy): Eukaryota > Metazoa > Arthropoda > Malacostraca > Decapoda > Portunidae > Portunus > Portunus trituberculatus. The sequence continues at coordinate 32,647,643 of NC_059301.1, forward strand.
CTTGATCTTGATTTTGATCTTTATTCTACAGGTGTCTCAGGATTTCTCCTGAGGCAGGCCTTAGTACCAGCAGCTACTGGTGTATTCAAAAGCCTGTCAGTTTGCGTGATACGGCGGTGCTTTTAAACTTGGAAAAAAATTACCTGGATAAAACTTAGTTAAAGCGAGTTTTGTGTTCGTTAAACGAGCAGATGGTAGTAAAATTAAACCTTCGTTGTAGCGAAATTTTGTTGTGTGAACCTTCGTTAAACGGGGGTTGCCTGTATATACAGGCAACCCATTTAACGAAGGTTCACACAACGAAATTTCGCTATAACGAAGGTTTCATTTTACTACCATCTGCTCGTTTAACGAACACCAAACTCGCTTTAATGAAGTTTTATCCAGGTAATTTTTTTCCAAATTTGAAAGCCCCACTGTATCATGCAAGCTGACAGGCTTTTGAATACATCAGGAGCTGCTGGTACTAAGGCCTGCCTCAGGAGAAATCTTGAGACACCTGTAGAATAAAGATCAAGATCAAGCCTCTCGTGGACAACACAGGCTCTGCCGATACAAAGGCCTGATTCAGAAGAAATTTTGTGTCACCTTTAGCATCAAGATCAAGCTCAAGATCAAGATCGCACACACCACTCACTGCCCAGTCAAAACATAACAGCGTCACCAGCAGCTCATCTTCCTTAGTTCAACTTACTACCAAAACCCCCTGCAATGTGGCCTAACGTTCCTAAGAAGACCAGGAAGTGTCTTACTCTCGAAGTGAAGCTGGGTATTATTCACAGACAAGAGAAAGGCCAGAAAACTAATAACATTGCTTCCTACCATGGCTTGACTCCATCTACTGTCTACTATTTTTAAGTCAAGAAACTCTATTAAGAAGGCTAGTGAGACCTCATCTTCCTTGCAAACTAAAAGAACCACCAGAACTCGTGACTCTACAATGGATAAAATGGAAAGCCTTGTGGAAATATGGTACTTAAGTTTTGTATGCAGTACCATGATGCGCACTTTGTTTACATTCCACAGGTTGCCGGTTAGTGTATTTCCCGTTTCACTCTCCCTCCCTTCATAAAGTTAAGATCATCAACATTATAAAGTTACGTACATACATACATTAGTGTACATTATAATGACTTAAACTAAACTACCTAAATGTTTAACTTCATAATTTTTATTTTCATTAAACCTTTTACTGTAGTATGATGCACTCTCACTTTGCTTACTCTCAATGGAAGTTCAAATCAGGGGTTAAACTTGTTATAATCGGTTCGCTTAACGAAGTTTCGCTTAACGAAGTGTTTTTTAGGAACGTAACCCCTTCGTTAAACGGGGGTTGCCTGTGTGTATATATATATATATATATATATATATATATATATATATATATATATATATATATATATATATATATATATATATATATATATATATATATATATATATATATATATATATTTATATATTTATAAATTTATATTGTTCCAGCCTAGCAGCAAAAAGTTGTTCAGTTGTTTGTTTACATTTCTCTGTGAGACACTCCAAGGCAGAATTTCCAAGTATCAAATGGCCAAGATGAGCTGCTATGTCGTTTATGAGTGTATTTTTTTTTTTTTTTTTTTTTTTTTTACAATTAAATAACCTTTCCATCAGGAAGTCATTTTTAAATGTCTTGTGTGATTGTGTCATAGCCTGACTCACGCCCTACACAGCACTTGGCCAGGAGTCAAGTAGGGAGGTGTGTCATTAAGCTCTCTAATTTTCCTGACAGGTATAAGTTGATGAGAATTAGAATGAGAAACATCAAGAAGAGAAGATAACTAAAAAAAAAACAATTTTTTTTATAGAAACAAACAAACAAATGTATTGTTGGGAGACAGCTGGACTTTCAATTCTGGCCTCCCCTCTCCCCTCCGTCATGCGTGTTATCTCCCCTCCAAGACTCTGCCTCACCCCATGCCTCACTGCCAGGCTTCTCCACCATCTTCTCTATATCGTAAGACTGTTATGATCTTTTCAAACTTTTTTTTTTTTTTTTCTTACTGCCTTCATCATCACAACTTTACATGACAGCTCTCACAATAACACTTACAAAAAATTATGTTGAGACAAAGGTAGAAAGCTGTACCAGACAAACAATAAATACTTCACTATCATTATCTCACTTCAACACACTAATAATGACTCAGGTACTGTCCAGTTCATCAGTGAAACAGCAGATTGCCATGACGCTGCTGATAGCACCTTCCCAAAGCTCACATTTTCTAGAGAAGCAGGTATCTAATGTTATCATTCTATCATCCTCCAGGAAGTCATTATTGTATACACAATCATTACATGTGTTTTCTTATCAATTTGGGTTATGTACATGTTTTTTCTCAATTTATAAGGGGCTGGAAGAGGAAATTCCGCGTATCCAGATATTTTGCGTATCCGCCAGGGCCTTGGCTGCTGTAATCCAGATACGCGAGCAATTACTGTATATATATATATATATATATATATATATATATATATATATATATATATATATATATATATAATACACTTAATCCTCGGCTATCGCGCCCAATTGGGGCCGAAATAGCCGTGTCATAGCCGAAAATGCGATAGCCGAATTAATCTTGGCGGGAAGGTAGTTTTGGCCAATGAGCACTCAGATTTCCCATAACGTCATGGCTGGGCGCGCGATAGCAAGCATCTGAGGTCGCGATAATGAAATTTTAGCAGCTTTTCATGGGTGCGCGATAGCAATAAAAGGCGATAGCTGAAGTCGCAATAGCCGAGGCTTGACTGTGTATATATATATATATATATATATATATATATATATATATATATATATATATATATATATATACATACATACATACATACATACATACATACATAGTGGTGCCTCGAGATATGAAATTAATTCGTTCTGGAGTGGTTTTCGTATCATGATTTTTTCGTATAATGAGTCGCGTTTTACATGTAAATTGCCGAATTCATTCCAAACTCTACGAAAACACATAAAATTTTATAATAAGTGTAAAACCAGAATGAAATAAGAGCCAAATACATTTGAATCATTCAATATACCTAACCTAACTGTTACTACCTGTAAATGAAGTAGATAATAGAACATAATGCAATAATAATAAATGAAAAATGTTAATACGAAAATTATACGAAAATGTGGAACCTTGCCTTTCGAGTGAGGTGATGTCCAAAAGCAAAAGTGGCGGCAGAGGAGGGGGGCAAGTGGCAGAAAATATAGAAAATGGCAGAAAACATTAGCACTTAACTTTATGAAACACTTAAAATTATTATTATTAGCTGTTACAAATATTTCCAATACCATAATCCTTCCTGCAGCCTACTGTGCATGTGGAGAAAATGGCCTGCTCCCTCATCTCATAGCAACACACACGTACGTACATACACATGAACACACACACATGCCAGTTGCCTTTATACTTTTATTAATAGAACGTCCAAATGGCTTACTCGTTCAAGCAAGAGTCAAAACTCCACTTGTGAATTATATTCACATTGATAAAGCCTGTGAAGCACGATTGCAAAATAAAATAATTACGAACTGCAGCACTGATGCATTCAGTTTTGGCGATCGGACAAGTGATTCCGTAATGTAAACAATACGTCCAATACATGCTGTCGCCTGCCACTAAAACAAGAAGAAATGGACTGTTTCGCTGTGTATACGTATTTACCTATGGTGTTTTTATTTACATAGTTTTAAATTTGTGGTGAGTGCTCCAGCAAATTTGTAATGAGTGGTGAAACAATAGTGTCTTGCAGACTCCTTGCTTCTGATGTTTTTGTGTTCAGTGGTCGGGTATATGGTGAATGTGTTCTTGTATGAGAATGACTTTTTTTCTTGAAATTTCTTTCAAATATTAGGGTGCGTTTTCCAAGATGCAGTGTCTTGCAAGCCATACAATACAGTATTATTATTTTTTTTTTTCAGTTTCTAAATGGCGAGAATTTTAAATTTTTCTGCATGCAGGAATTTCAAGTTTTGTTTTGTATCTTTCATATGCTGAATAATTTTTCGTAATAAGAAGCGAAAAAATCTTCACATATCATTTCATAAAATGAAATTTTCGTATAAAGAAGCTTTCATATCTAGAGGTACCACTGTATATATATATATATATATATATATATATATATATATATATATATATATATATATATTTATACATGTACAGTAAGTACTCGTTATATGGTACATATGTGTTCCAGGAAACCTTACCGTAAATCGAAATTACCGTATACTGAACCCATTATAACATGTAATAATAGGGAATGTGTTCCAGCACTTCAAAAGTCATCCTTACAAAAATGAAAATACATGAAAATAGTCATTAAAAAAAAAAAAAAAGTGTAAAGTACTGCGCAAAAGAAATAAACTAAAAAACTTTTTTATTTACCCTTCACTTGCCATGTATTGTATCAGATGATATCCCTCCTGAGGCTGAGGGGCAATAGGGATTTCAGCCCTTAATCATCTTCCACTGAGTGTGCAGACGAGGATAAGACGTTGTCTGCACAGTCGGAAGCAGATGTGGAAGGGTCAAACTCGTAGTTACGTCAGTCCACTATAAGGCAATTTAAGATTAAAAAAAATTGAAAATTTATAAATCGTGAAGTGCGGGATTTATTGTTATTGTTGGTGGTTGCCCGCCACACTGCCCGCCTCACGCTTGAATACAATAACACCCTGCCTCAGTTCCACCACACCGTGTTATCCTACTTCTGCGTTTACTGACTCAAGTTCTTAGTATCTGGCTCAATGGCACCAAAGAGAAAACTTCTTAGTGACAGCAGTGATGCTAAGAAAAGGAAAACCATTACGCTACAAGAAAAAAGAGGACATAATTAAAAGACATGAGAAGGGAGGCAGCAGCTGTGTGTGAGGGAGAGAAGAAGAAAATGGGAAGCCCGTTACCATGACAACGGGGAGGTTGATGACCTTGAGGGCTCGCACACCCATCACAACAATAACAACTCCGGGGCCTTCGCCTGGGCCACATGACACTCGCAGCTGACTTGCACCGTCTGCGCCTGTCTGCTGATCCCTATTGCCCTTTCCTATTGCATTTCCTGCCCTGCTGCCCACGCTTCTACTCCCACTGCACTGCAATACGCTCCCAGCTGTCCACCCTGGGCGTCACAACATTCGACCTGCCCACCCTTCTGGCGGCCTCAGGCGTCCACCCCTCTCTGCAACCTGCAGTCCTTCGCGTTTGTGGCCCTAATCAACAACAAAAACAAGCTTGTGTTTCATATTCCTACATACTTGTAAATAATATAACCATATAACCTTTAACTTACCTGAATGACCATAAACAATGATTGGTTGAAAACTCCACAATATACTTTGAAATGTATGGAAACTCGAGACATGTACAAAATCGACTTACGTCATGTTTTAGGAACGTAACTCTGACATAAACCGAGACCTTACTGTATATATATATATATATATATATATATATATATATATATATATATATATATATATATATATATATATATATATATTATATATATATATATATATATATATATATATATATATATATATATATATATATATATATATATATATATATATATATATATACACACAGTAAGTCCCCACATTTAGCGTTCCTATTAGTCTGCCGAAACTATCGCTAAATTGGAATTTCGCCAAATTTGAATACTACTTTAAATAGGGAAAAATACCAATCAGTCTTTCATCTGCCCAAAGTCCCCATTTTGAGTCCCCATTTACAGCTGCAACATTGCCACCTTTACGAGAATCAGCACCCCCTGAACCACTAGCCCCTAAAACTGGAGGACGTTTAGTTTTTCGCTCACGCTAACTCGGGAATTTTGGCGAGAAACGCACAAAATAGCCTCTATTTACATACTGATTACAATTGGAAATTCAAGAAACGAGTGAGTACAAATGGTGTTCTGCCCACAAGCAACTCTTTCTCTTTGCAATGCAAAAAACCAGAAGTTTCAAGATGCTATAGTTACCAAATTATCACAGGTTGAATGAGGTGGTATAATCGATGTACGTGGCCTTGCGTCCGATCGGCGCCAGCGGCCTTGGCTACAGCGATAGAAAACGGGCCCCTTTTATTCTCTCTCTCTCTCTCTCTCTCTCTCTCTCTCTCTCTCTCTCTCTCTCTCTCTCTCTCTCTCTCTCTCTCTCTCTCTCTCTCTCTCTCTCTCTGGTGACGGTGGTACAATGTCCTCCCCCTCGGTGGTTGATCCTCCTATATCCGTATCAGAGCCAAGAACATCGCTATCTTCGCTTTCTATTATTGTAGAAACTGTTAATTCCAATGCCCTTTCGATACCACTCTCATTCAAAAATTTTCTCCCTGCAACATGACGAGAGACCCGAGGTGTAGAAGTAAGAGGCGTGGGAGAGGTGACGGAATTGGACACCGTGGAATCACTTTCGCTCTCACCATCCATCGTGGAAGTTGGTGACTCACTGACCTATAGCACATGTTTACTCTCGATGAGTGTTGCCAACTCCCAAGCAAAGAAAACGGGAAGAAAATAGCCAAAATATAGCCCAAAACGCCCAAACGTCGATCGACGTGCCCCGAGTCTTGCGTGATGAACGTCTATCGACATTCCTGAGTAGGAGGGGTTAGTGGAGGCCATGGTGATAGCAAAACTCACTAAACAGCGAGGATGGGAGCACAAAAAAAATGAGTTCACACACTGGATTAATAGCTCGTGTCAAGCGGGAATGCCAGAGGCACTGCGGGGCTGACGTCACGGTCGAACAGACATGCGATTGGCTCAGAGTGAGCAGGAGGCGGGACAATTGGCTCAGAGTGAGCGGGAGGCAGGACAGTGTAGTGTAACGGGGTACATTCGCTAAATATGATAGAAAATCGCTAAACTTGAGGGCTTGGCACTTTTTCAGACACTCGCTAAATAAGGGTTTCGCTAAGCTGGATTTCGCTAAATTTGGGGGCTTACTGTATATATATACAGGCAACTCCCGTTTAACGAAGGGGTTACGTTCCTAAAAAACATTTTGTTAAGCGAAACTTCGTTAAGCGAACCGATTATAACAAGTTTAACCCCTGATTTGAACTTCCTTTGAGAGGAAGCAAAGCGAGAGTGCATCATAGTACAGTAAAAGGTTTAATGAAAGTAAAAATTATTAAGTTAAACATTTAGGTAGTTTAATTTAAGTCATTATAATGTACACTAATGTATGTTTGTATGTAACTTTATAATGTTGATGATCTTAACTTTATGAAGGGAGGGAGAGTGAAACGGGAAATACACTAACCGGCAACCTGTGGAATGTAAACAAAGTGCGCATCGTGGTACCGCATACAAAACTTATGTACGACATTTCCACAAGGCTTTCCATTTTATCCATTGTAGAGTCATGAGTTCAGGTGGTTCTTTTAGCTTGCAAGGAAGATACGGTCTCACCAGCCTTCTTAACCACTTCACTACGGTGACGCCTATGTGGGCGTCATGAAGTCCCAGTAGCAAATACGGTGATGCCTACGTAGACGTCTTATTTCTTTTCTGAGCTTTCTTCAGTTTAGTTGTCCTGTATAGTGTGTTGGATACCAACTACACACGCCGTATGCTGTCCTTGAAATCCTAGTGCTCCTCCCACCATCCTTGTCTCCACCAATCAGTAAAGATAAGCTACATGCCTTGTGTCTAAAATTACCCAATGGCATAGACTGTTCCCATCTCTCTCTCTCTCTCTCTCTCTCTCTCTCTCTCTCTCTCTTTCTCTCTCTCTCTCTCTCTCTCTCTCTCTCTCTCTCTCTCTCTCTCTCTCTCTCTCTCTCTCTCTGAAGAGAGAAGCGTCCACTTTCCTCTTCGAAGGCAATATAGTGACTAAAAAATAGCAGCATAATACACAAAGGCAACAAGTATGACAAGCTTGCTCGAGTTTCCCGTGCTCGGGCGCGCGGCACTACCACTAAAGATAAGCTCTATGCGTCCCGCCTTGTGTCTGAAATTACCCAATGGCATAGACTGTTCCCATCTCTCTCTCTCTCTCTCTCTCTCTCTCTCTCTCTCTCTCTCTCTCTCTCTCTCTCTCTCTCTCTCTCTCTCTCTCTCTCTCTCTCTCTCTCTCTCTCTCCTCCCTTCGTTTCCCTCTTCCTCTCGAATGATAAGCTACATTCGTCCCGCTTGTGTCTAAAATATTAGCAAATGTCACTCTCTCTCTCTCTCTCTCTCTCTCTCTCTCTCTCTCTCTCTCTCTCTCTCTCTCTCTCTCTCTCTCTCTCCGAAGAGAAGCATCCACTTTCCTCTTCGAAGGCAATATAGTGACTAAAAAATTGCAGCATAATACACAAAGGCGACAAGTATGACAAGCTTGCTCGAGTTTCCAGGCAGGCAGCGGCACCACCGTATATCATACAGGCGGGCTTATTTAACATCCGCTGTGAAGAGGTTAATAGAGTCTGCTGACTTGAAAATAGTAGACAGTAGATGGAGTCAAGATGGTGGCAAGCAATGTTATTAGTTTTTCTGGCCTCTCTCTTGTCTGTGAATAATACCCAGCTTCCCTTCGAGAGTAAGACACTTCCTGGTCTTCTTAGGAACGTTAGGCCACATTGCAGGGCGTTTTGGTGGTAAGTTGAACTAAGGAAGATGAGCTGCTGGTGTCGCTGTTATGTTTTGACTGGGGAGTGAGTAGTGCGCACGATCTTGATCTTGATGCTACAGATGACGCAGAATTTCTTCTGAGTCAGGCCTTTGTATCGGCAGCGCCTTTGTTGTCCATGAGAGGCTTGATCTTGATCTTTATTCTGCAGGTGTCTCAGGATTTCTCCTGAGGCAGGCCTTAGTACCAGCAGCTCCTGATGTATTCAAAAGCCTGTCAGCTTGCATGACACGGTGGGGCTTTCAAATTTGGAAAAAATTACCTGGATAAAACTTCATTAAAGCGAGTTTGGTGGTGATTCCCAACCTTTACACCTTGGAGGAACCCTGTAATAATTTTTCATATTCCAAGGAACCCCTATATATAGTATTCTAATTTATATATTATTTTTACGAAAAGTACTTGAGCAATATAATTCATATAAAATCTAATATTACATCAAATGAGAGTTCACACTAATAAGTCAGTAATGTTATGACTTACCTTCAGTGTGACACTTGGGCTTGTTTCTCTCTGCGTATCTGTGAAATTCTTGGCCGAATTTTGACAGACACACGCGCAGTTCTTCCTCGACAGACAGAAGACGATTTCTTGATTTGCTTTTAATGATGGTCAGGCATGAGAATGCTTGTTCACAGAGGTAAGAAGTTGAAAACTGGAGTAAAACATTCAGTGCTTTTACTGAGATGACAGGGTACTCTCGCTTTGCTGAAATCCAAAACTTGTCAAGTAGTACTTCATTAAATTTCATTTTCAAGGTTCGATCGCACTGTAATTCACTCAGTTCTTCTTCTTCTTGCAGACTAAGTAGGTTTTCTGTACTTGGTGAGAACTCAGTGAAGGGGTTTCTCACCCAGTCATACATATCTGATGACAAGGAGGAAATACTTATGAAGCTTTTCTGACAGTGATCCCAAATGACTTGTAATTAATGGGATGACATATTCATATTTAGTCTGAGTTTGAACTTGAAGTAGGAGTGGAAACATTTCGACGTTTCCTCTTGAAAGGTGCTTTTTCCAAACAGAGAGTTTATTCTTAAATGCAAGAAGTTTGTCTGTGGAAGTCAGAATGTTTTCCTTTGCACCCTGCATGCTGGTGTTCAAGTTATTTAAATGCTGATAAATATCTGCTAAATATGCTAATTTCATTTGCCAGTTTGTAGATTCAAGACACTCACAGAAACTGGCTTTATTATTCTCTTTGAAGAAAAGCAGCAGTTCCTGTCGCAGCTCAAATACCCTTGACAAAACTTTACCTCTCGATAGCCATCGAGCCTCTGTGTGCAGGAGAAGCGTCACGTGGTCTTTTTGCATGTTTTCACACAACCTTGCAAACATGCGAGACTTCAGAGGGCGCTGCTTTATAAAGTTGACCATGTTCACAGTTATATCAAGAACTTGTTTTAAATCATTCCCAATACTTTTGAAACCAGAACTTCTCGGTGGAGAAAACAGTGAGTTGTTATGACTTCAGAGTTTTTTTCTTTCACGCGTGATACAAAGCCTTGTACTGAACCAATCATTGAGGGAGCACCATCAGTGCAGATTCCAACGCACTGGTTCCATGACAAATTATAAGATTCCAGGTAAGAAGACAAGATGTTGAAAATGTCGTGGCCTTTGGTAGTTTCTGGCAGTTCTTTACAGCATAAAAATTTTCCATTATTTCACCTTCATTTTCAAATCGTACAAATGCCAGCAGCTGAGCTTTACCAGTTATATCAGTTGTCTCATCTACTTGGAGAGCAAAGTTGTTATTCTGCAGTATTTCTGACAAAATACCAGAAATATTGTTGGACAGGTCATCCACACGCCTACTAATTGTATTATCAGAAACAGGAACCTTGCTTACTTCACATTCAGCTTCTTCACCTAGCATTGTTCTCACAATTATTTTACAAGCAGGCATTATTAGACTTTCTGCGATAGTGTGACTTTTCATTTTCTTGGCAACTAGCTCAGCCACTAAATAGCTTGCTTCTTGGGCCTTATCACTGATGGTTACCTTCCTTTCAAAAACTTTTCTTTGTTTCTGCTGTGAATCCAAGAGTCTTCGAAAATAATCCACGGTTTTGTTTGACAAGTGGCTGTGATTAGTACTGAAGTGTCGCTTTAACTTGGCTGGGACCATAGCTGTGTTAGCGAGCTTTTTTTCCACAAACAATACACAAGGGAAGTGGACACTTTTCTTCTCCAGTCCATGTAAAGCCAATGGCCAGGTAACTGTCATTGTAAAGGCGATTTTTTTTTAACATCGCTCACTTTTCCTTTACTCGTACTTGGCTGTGGTATTTGTGACTCATCGTCACTGTCCTCCTCTCCACTGCCATGCTTTCTTTTCAAATATTTCAACATGCCGCAGTCTTCTAAATCAGTATCAAACTAATATTAACTGGTGAGATTAATTAACACAACGTTTCACTCGGTTGCGCTGCTCAAAACTGACTGAAGGAAGAGGTGTGAACGGCTGGGCTGGGGGTCGTGACACGTATGATACTCGTGCGGGTTGCGTCACCCTCCTACCCGACCCGTCACCAAACTAGCGGAGTAGGAATGAAGGCGTATCCGCACCGGTAATAACACTTTTTTTTTTTTTTCCCCTTAATTCTATGCATAGCATTTGCTCTCATTACTAGTATATACATTGTACTGACTGACACGCATGAGTATGTTGGTGTCTGGAGAGTGTTTGTGACGTGTTGTTGAGTAGGAGTTACGAATTATGAATTAAGATCACTGTCATATTGTAATAGCACATAATTATTTTACGGTTTCTCGTGGAACCCCTGGTGATGGTCGGCGGAACCCCAGGGTTCCGCGGAACCCCGGTTGGGAATCACTGCACTAGTTGGTTACCCACCACACTGCCCGCCTCACGCTTGAATACAATAACATCCTGCCTCAGTTCTATCACACCGTCGCCCCTGGCAAGAGTGTTATCTTACTTCTGCGTTTACTGACTCAAGTTCTTAGTATATTGTTCAATGGCACCAAAGAGAAAACTCCTTAGTGACAGCAGTGATGCTTCGAAAAGGAAAACCATTACGCTACAAGAAAAAGAGGACTTAATTAAAAGACATGAGAAGGGAGGCAGCAGCTGTGTGTGAGGGAGGGAAGAAGAAAATGGGAAGCTCATTACCATGACAACGGGGAGGTTGACGACCTTGAGGGCTCGCGCACCCACCATCAGAACAATAACAACTCCGGAGCCTTCGCCTGGGCCACATGACACTCGCAGCTGACTTGTACCGTCTGCGCCTGTCTGCTGATCCCTATTGCCCTTTCCTATTGCATTTCCTGCCCTGCTGCCCACGCTTCTACTCCCACCGCACTGCACTACGCTCCCAGCTGTCCACCCTGGGCGTCACAACATTCGACCTGCCCACCCTTCTGGCGGCCTCAGGCGTCCACCCCTCTCTGCAACCTGCAGTCCTTGCGTTGTGGCCCTAATCAACAACAAAAACAAGCTTGTGTTTCATATTCCTACATACTTGTAAATAATATAACAATATAACCTTTAACTTACCTGAATGACCATAAACAATGATTGGTCGAAAACTCCATAATATGCTTTGAAATGTACGGAAACTCGAGACATGTACAAATTCGACTTACGTCATGTTTCAGGAACGTAATTATATATATATATATATATATATATATATATATATATATATATATATATATATATATATATATATATATATATATATATATATATATATATATATATATATATATATATATATATATATATATATATATATATATATATATATATATATATATATATATATATATATATATATATATATATATATATATATATATATATATATATATATATATATATATATATATATATATATATATATATATATATATATATATATATATATATATATATATATATATATATATATATATATATATATATAACAGGCCGTTTAAAGAAGGTTCACACAACGAAATTTTGCTACAATGAAGGTTTTATTTTACTACCATCTGCTCATTTAACAAACACCAAACTCGCTTTAAAGAAGTTTTATCCAGGTAATTTTTTCCAAATTTAAAAGCCAAACCGTATCATGCAAGCTGACAGGCTTTTGAATACACCAGGAGCTGCTGGTACTAAGGCCTGCCTCAGGAAAAATCCTGAGACACCTGTAGAATAAAGATCAAGATCGAGATCAAGCCTCTCGTGGACAACACGCACACCACTCGCTCCCCAGTCAAAACATAACAGCGTCAGCAGCAGGTCGTCTTCCCTAGCTCAACTTACCACCAAAATGCCCTGCAATGTGGCCTTGCATTCCTGAGAAGACCAGGAAGTCTCTTACTCTCGAAGTGAAGCTGGATATTATTCACAGACACAAGAGAGGCCAGAAAACTAATAACATTGCTCGCCACCATCTTGACTCCATCTACTGTCTACTATTTTCATGTCAGCAGACTCTATTGAGAAGGATGGTGAGACCGTATCTTCCTTGCAAGCTAAAAGGACCACCTGAACTCGTGACTTGACAATGGATAAAATGGAAAGCCTTGTGGAAATATGGTACATCAGTTTTGTACGCAGTACAATGATGCGCACTTTGTTTACATTCCACAGGTTGCCGGTTAGTGTCTTTCCCATTTCACTCTTCCTTCCTTCATAAAGTTAAGATACATTAGTGTACATTATAATGACTTAAATTAAACTACCTAAATGTTTAACTTCATAATTTTTTCTTTCATTAAACCTTTTACTGTACTATGATGCACTCTCACTTTGCTTACTCTCAATGGAAGGTCAAATCAGGGGTTAAACATGTTATAATCGGTTCGCTTAATGAAGTTGCGCTTAACTAAGTGTTTTTTAGGAATGTAACCCCTTCGTTAAGCAGGGGTTGCCTGTATATATATATATATATATATATATATATATATATATATATATATATATATATATATATATATATCCTTATTCAACTTGAAAAAAACTGGAAAATATTTTCACAGCCCTTTCATCTGTCTGTAAATGATATTTGCAATGGATTGTAATTGTACTACATTAGATTTTATCTATACATTTTCCTATTAAAATACATTTCAGTGCGTTTTCTCGAAATTTTTTTTTATTTGCTATGTTTGACTTAATCAAAAGTCTTAATATGAAGTCAAAACAAGTTAAATCTCAGAAAATAGGGTGTAGAGCCTATTGCTTTCCATAAATTGAATGTTGACAAATTGTGACCTATGCTCTCTAGTGGTAGACTGTCTGTCATGAATTCTGTTGGGTATGATGGGTAGCTAAGGTCAACCATAAGCATTTGTGGCAGATTTTCCAGTCACTCCCGTTTATTGTGACCATTACCAATAGATGATGATCACCAACAACAAATCTAATTTTACAGTTGCTTTTGCATCTGCATTTTGTTTTTATCTTTACCAGAAGTTGGAACTTTTGGTAATACATACTGGCTTTAAAAACCTTACCAGTGAAGCTTACCTATGTTTTAATTTTGCAAATAGCACAAATTCTTATCCTCTTTCAGTTGTAGTACTTTAAAAATTCTATAGTTGACAGTACAGCAATACTTTGTAGGCTATGATAGTAATGTGGTAAATTAAGAAAATTTGCACATAACTCAAATTTTCCCCATTGAAATGGGTTAAAATGCCATTAATCCTTTCTGGTCTCTTCCCCAAAAACACCCAAATTTTTTCTATGTGAATTTAAGCAAGAAAAAGGTATTTATGAATAACAAATATTGTATGAAAATATAATAAAACATGACAAAAGAGAATGTAGATAAGTGGACTGATTTTATAAAATACATTTACCTCAGAGATCAGGCGTGTGAACTGAATGCATTGGATGTGGAATATATTCATTGCAGCAACTAGCAGCAGCTACCTGGAGCTAGGTCTCAATTTTAAATTTGGCTCGCAGATCAATGTAAAATATCAACCGAGCAACAGCTCTCTCTCTCTCTCTCTCTCTCTCTCTCTCTCTCTCTCTCTCTCTCTCTCTCTCTCTCTCTCTCTCTCTCTCTCTCTCTCTCTCTCTCTCTCTCTCTCTCTCTCTCTCCTGTGTGTGTCTCTCTGCTATGATCTCTCTTCTCTCTCTCTCTCTCTCTCTCTCTCTCTCTCTCTCTCTCTCTCTCTCTCTCTCTCTCTCTCTCTCTCTCTCTCTCTCTCTGTGTGTGTGTGTGTGCTATGATGGTTGTTCCTTTTCATTTAGTGTAGTGAGACCACTCCATTTCATTATGATCTTTACCAAATTACAAAAACACAATTATTGTCATCTGGGCGCATTGATACTGATCTTGGTACAGGCAACCCCCGCTTAACGAAGGTTCACACAATGAAATTTCGCTACAACGAAGGTTTCCTTTTGCTACCATCTGCTCGTTTAACGAACACCAAACTCGCTTTAACGAAATTCTATCCAGGTAATTTTTTCCAAGTTTGAAAGCCCCGCCGTATCACGCAAGCTGACAGGCTTTTGAATACTCCAGCGCCTCTCATGGACAAAACACGCACCACTCATTCCCTTAGTTCAAAACAATAACAGTGTCAGCAGCAGTTCGTCGTCTCTCGCTCTATATGCCACCAAAACCCCCTGCAATGTCGCGTAGCATTGCTAAGAAGACCAGGAGGTCTCTTACTCTCAAAGTGAAGCTGGATATTATTCACAGACACGAGAGAGGTGAGAAAACTAATAGCATTGTTCGCCACCATGGCTTGACTCCATCTACTGTCTACCATTTTCAAGTCAGCAGACTCTATTAACCCTTAAACTGCGGCGATCACTTATATAATCAAGCCTCTCGAGTACTCTCGATCGCTTATGTTATCATGAATTTTCACGGGGAATGTTTTGAATTTTCGTGGCGCATTTCCGTTCAGACCTGCTCTTATGACTCCTCCCCACTTAGTGTTGCCATCATGAGGTCTCCAGATACTATAACAAGGGCCTTGCTTGAGTTTTTACGGAAAAGTAGGAGACACCTGGCAACTCCTCTTGACTTGTCAGGTAGAATCCAACCTTGAGTATCATAGAAAACGTAGAAAACTGTATAGGGGAGACCAAATTATTGTTATTATATCAGCTTCTTACGGCATAGGGGCAACAATCCTAGTAGCATTTTGAGCTGTGGTATTGTACAGAGGACTTGTGTCATGCAGGACACACAGAAACACACACACACACACACACACACACACACACACACACACACACACACACACACACACACACACTCACGAGCATAGCTCTTTTCCCGTATGTTACAATTAGGTAAATACAATTAGGTAAACACACACACACACACACACACACACACACACACACACACACACACACACACACACACACACACACACACACACACACAGTTCTATCATACACAATACGTACAAAACATCTGCACAGTGAATTCGTGTCTCTCGTACACATGTACACACACACACATGATGTCCTAAGCTTTGAGCTGGATACGGAATTAAGTGTGAATAAGATTGTGGAACACAGGGAGGAAAAATTAAATTATACTAGGGCAAATTATAACCATATAAGGGAGTTCTTTAATGAAATTGACTGGTCCGTGGTATACCAGGAAAGGGATATGCAATTGAAATACGATAAATTTATGGATTTGGATACCTCTGCTGTGAAAAAGTTTGTGCTATATCACAGAAAGAAGACTTTAAATAATAAACAGTGGTTTAATAGAAATTGTGTAGAAGCAAAAAAGAACAAAGAAAAGGCATGGAAGAAACTTAAGAAAAACAGTGATGTATTATCAAGAGAAGTCTACAAAACAGCAAGGAATAGATATGTTGAAGTAAGGAGAACAGCACAGAAGGAATATGAACAGAGGGTGGTGGATAACTGTGATAGTGACCCAAAAATGTTTTACAAATTCATAAATGGAAAACTAAATAAAAGGGAGGCAATAGAAAAGGTAAAAAACAAGGAAGAATTATATGAAGATGCTGGAGATATAGCTGAAATTTTGAACGACAACTTTTGCAAAGTGTTTACAAAGGAGGAGCATTTTATGGGAGGAAGGCCCACGGAAATAAAGCAAATGCAGGACATCATGGTTACTAAGGAAGATGTAAGGAAAATTATAAGCAATCTGGATATTAATAAATCAATGGGGCCTGATGGCATATCTGAGAGGTTGCTAAATGAATGTAAGGATCACTTGTTGAACCCCGTATTTGATATTGTGGGAACCTCCATACGAACAGGATTAGTCCCGAAAGAGTGGAAAAGAGCTGACATTGTGCCTATATATAAGAAGGGTAGTAGAATGGAACCGCTAAATTATAGACCAGTATCGTTGACTAGTATATTGTGCAAGGTATGTGAAGAAGTAATTAAAGCTAAGTGGAGTGAATATCTAGAAAGTGAAAACATTCTGAGTTAAAGGCAGTTTGGTTTCAGAAAAGGAAGATCGTGCGTATCCAAATTATTATGTTTTTATTCAAGAGTGACTGACATACTACAACATAGAGAGGGATGGGTGGATGCTATCTACCTGGACTTGAGAAAGGCCTTTGATAAAGTACCACACAATAGACTGATGTACAAACTAAAGATGATTGGAGGAGTAAATGATAAACTAGCAAAATGGATGGAAAATTACTTAATGGGAAGAGAAATGAGAACAGTGGTGAGAGGAAGGAAGTCTGAGTGGAAGAAGGTAACCAGTGGAGTTCCACAAGGGTCAGTGCTGGGTCCCATCATGTTTTTGATTTATGTTAATGATATGCCAGTAGGAATTGACAGTTACATGAACATGTTTTGGACGATACTAAAATTATGAGGAGAGTAAAGAATGTGGAAGATTGTAACAAGTTACAGGAAGATCTTGATAAAATATATGAGTGGAGTAAGGAGTGGCAGATGGAATTTAATATAGACAAGACCCATGTTATGAAAATGGGAAGAAGTAGATACAGACCAAACAGGGATTACAGGCTGGGTGATGAGAAAATTAAAGAGACCAATGAGGAGAAAGACTTAGGAGTAACCGTGCAAAACACCTTGTCACCGGAGAAACACATTAACAAGATTTTTTGGAAAACATACAACATGCTTCAAAATATTGGCCTTGCATTCCACTACCTAGATGAAGGAATGATGAAGAAGATATTATGTACCTTAATAAGACCTCGGTTAGAATATGCAGCATGTGTCTGGTCACCGCATATGAAGAAAAATGTGAAGAAGGTGGAAAGGGTACAGAGGCTGGCAACAAGGATGGTACCAGGACTCAGGGAGTTAGACTATGAGGAAAGACTGAGGAAGCTGGGGTTGACCACATTAGAAGAGAAAACAAGAGGAGACATGATAACTATGTATAAATTGGTGAACAAGATTGACATACTCGACAGAGAGTTGATAAAGGTGACCACAAGTAATCATCTCCGAGGACATGGAAAAAAGCTAATAAAGGACATCTGTCTAAATGACATGAGAAAATACAGTTTCCCGCATCGTAGCATTGATAAGTGGAATAAACTGAGCAGTGATGTTGTTGACGTGGTGTGTGTCAATCAGATGAAAGAGAGATATGACAGGAATGGACAAGGAGACCGGTCACAGAGAGCTTAGCTCGGGCCCTGTAATACACAAATAGGTAAATACAAATAGGTAAATACACACACACACACACAAGAATGGTCCCAGAACTTGAAGGGATGACATATGAGGAGAGACTAAAGGCTATGAATCTACCAACCTTGGAACAAAGAAGGGAGAGAGGAGACCTGATACAAGTCTATAAATTGATCAACGGAATGGACCAAGTGGATAATGAGAAACTGATCTTGAGAGAAGAATATGACATCCGAAGCACAAGATCGCATAGTAAAAAGATGAGAAAGGGAAGATGTCTGAAAGATATTAAAAAATATAGTTTCCCGCAGAGATGTATTGAGACGTGGAACAGTTTAGATGAAGAAGTAGTGTCTGCAAAGAGTGTGCACACTTTTAAAGTAAGATTGGATAAGTGTAGATATGGAGACGGGGCCACACGAGCATAAAGCCCAGGCCCTGTAAAACTACAACTAGGTAAATACAACTAGGTAAATACACACGCCCGGTAGCTCAGTGGTTAGAGCGCTGACTTCACAAGCCAGAGGACCGGGTTCGATTCTCCGGCCGGATGGAGATATTTGGGTGTGTCTCCTTTCACGTGTAGCCCCTGTTCACCTAGCAGTGAGTAGGTCTGGGATGTAAATCGAGGAGTTGTGACCTTGTTGTCCTGGTGTGTGGTGTGTGCCTGGTCTCAGGCCTATCCGAAGATCGGAAATAATGAGCTCTGAGCTCGTTCCGTAGGGTAACGTCAGGCTGTCTCGTCAGAGACTGCAGCAGATCAAACAGTGAAACATATACACACACACACACACACACACACACACACACACACACACACACACACACACACACACACACACACACAGCTCTATAATACACAATACGTACAAAACATCTGCACAGTGAATTGTGTCTCGTACACACACACACACACACACACACACACACACACACACACACACACACACACACACACACACACACACACACACACACACACACACAGCTCAATCAAACATACCAATACGTACAAAACATCTGTACAGAGGATTCATGACACACACACACACACACACACACACACACACACACACACACACACACACACACACACACACACACACACACACACACACACACACACACACACACACACACACACACACACACACACACACACACACACACACACACACACACACACACACAGATAAAGTTCTATCATACATATATATGTACAAAACATCTGTACAGAAGACTCGTATCATGTAGGATACTCAGAAACACACACACACACACACACACACACACTTACGTATGAGCGGAATGTAATGTATTCCAACATAAATGGAGTGATATCGGGGATTTTAGAACTCAACGATTACTTGAGGGACAAGAACCCAGATATTGTGGGTCTTACTGAAACAAAACTGAGAGAGGGAGAAGACCTGATGATGGTTGGAGAAGGGAAATATAATGTTTGGAAAAGAAATAGAGTAGGTAAGATGGGAGGAGGAGTGATGTTGCTGGTTAAAAAAGATATAAAGGTGGATCAAGTAAAAGAAGGTATGGGAAAGGCAGAAGTGCTAAAGATCAGAGCAGAAACTAATGAAGGAAAAAAGAGGCACTACATAGTGGTGTACGTACCACCTAAGACAAATGCATGGTCAGTACAGGAATATGAAGAAATGATAAGTGATACAGGAACATGTCTGGAAGAAATGTTGGGTGGCTGTGAATGAACTAT
Organism: Portunus trituberculatus; assembly: GCF_017591435.1. NCBI lineage: Eukaryota > Metazoa > Arthropoda > Malacostraca > Decapoda > Portunidae > Portunus > Portunus trituberculatus. The sequence goes on from NC_059301.1 coordinate 32,667,661, forward strand.
AATGATGGGAGATTTTAATTGTAAAGAGGTGTGTTGGGAGGACTGGTCAATGGAAGGATCAGAGACAACATGGGAAATACACTATTGACACTGGCAATGGAAAATGTGTTAACTCAGTGGGTCAAAGAAGATACTAGGTTTGGAGGAGAGGAGCATCGTCAAGACTGGACTTGGTCTTTAGTACAGAGCCAATGGTCATTGAGGAGATGAGGGTGGAGTGCCCTTTAGCAAAGAGTGATCATGCAGTTTTGGAGTTCAAGGTGATAGATGAAGAGAAATCTAGAAGAAATGAAGAATATAAAGTGGGAAGATGGAATTATGCCAAGACAGATTTTGGAAACCTAAAGAAATTCTTTCAAGAGACAAATTGGATGAAATTCAAGAGTGCTAAGGAGCAAATGAAAAGTGGAAGGAATTTATAAAAATATACAAAGAAGGTGAGAAAAATTTGTACCAATAAGACAACATAGAGAAGTTGGAAAGCAGGACTGGTTTAACGATAGATGTGAAAAGGCTAGAACAAGAAAAGAGGATGCATGGAAGAGGTGGAGAAGGAAAAGACGGATTAAGCAGTGGGAAAGTTACAAAAGAGCAAGAAATGAATATGTGTTGATTAGAAGAGAAGAAAGAAAGAAACAAGAAAAGGATATAATTGATAAATGTAAAGACCAACCAAGGCTTTTTACAGACATGTGAACAACAACATCAAAAATAGAGAAAGTATTGAAAGTTTAGAAGTAAATGGAGTATGCAGTGAAGATCCCAGGAAATGGCAGAGGCTATGAATGGATGCTTTGGAAGGTATTCACAAAGGAGACTGCTTTTGACAAACCACTGGTAATGGAACAGAAAGGGATTATGAAGGAGTTTCAAGTAACTGTGGAGGAGATCAAGAATATGATGGGGAGTTTAGAAGTGAGAAAAGCTGTGGGACCTGATGGGGTATCAGGATGGATTTTAAGAGAATGCAGGGAGCAACTGGCAGAAAAAGTTTGTGAAGTAATTGATGCCTCATTAAGGGAAGGTGTAGTGCCCCAAGACTGGAAAAGAGCTAACATTGTCCCAATTTATAAATCAGGTAACAAGAGAGACCCATTGAACTATAGACCAGTGTCACTTACAAGTGTGGTAGCTAAGATGTGTGAGAGGGTGGTGAAGAATAGATGGACAGACTTCTTGGAGAAAAATGACATACTTTGTGAGTGTCAATTTGGTTTTAGAAAAGGGCGTTCATGCACGACAAACCTGATATGTTACTATTCGAGGGTGATAGATGTAATACAGGAAAGAGATGGTTGGGCTGATGGAATATATCTGGATTTAAAAAGGCCTTTGATAAGGTACCACACGGAGACTGATCTGGAAACTTGAAATGGTAGGAGGAGTGCATGGCAGTTTACTAAAATGGATGGAAGACTTTTGGTAGGAAGAGAAATGAGAACAATAATTAAGGACAGACCATCAGAATGGGGCTTGGTGGAGAGTGGAGTTCCACAGGGATCAGTGTTGGCACCAGTAATGTTCGCGGTCTACATAAATGACATGGTGGATGGGGTGTCCAGTTATGTGAGCCTATTTGCAGACGATGCAAAATTGTTAAGAAAAGTGAGATGTGACAAAGATTGCGAACTACTCCAGGAAGACTTGGACAGAATATGGAAATGGAGCTGTACATGGCAAATGGAGTTCAACACGACAAAATGCAAGAAAATTAGAGTTTGGCAAGAGTGAAAGAAGAATCAGGAGTATGTACAAGATAGGAAATGAAGACATAAAACCAGTCATGAAGAAAAGACCTTGGGGTGACAATTACCAATGACCTATCGCCAGAGAGACATATAAACAAAATAATTGGAGAAGTATTGAACTTATTGAGGAACATAAGAGTGGCGTTCAGTATATTTAGATGAAGAAATGATGAAGAAAATAATTACTGCAATGATAAGACCAAGGCTTGAATATGCAACAATACAGTGGGCTCGAACTTAAAGAAACACATAAGGAAACTAGAGAAAGTACAGAGGGCTGCAACAAAAATGGTGCCTGACTTAAGAGATTTGACTTATGAAGACAGACTGAAAAGAATGCAACTTCCAACCCTGGAAAACAGAAGAGAAAGGGAGACCTGATAGCAATATACAGAGTGATGATTGGCATGGAAAAATGGATAGGGAAGATCTGTGTATGTGGAATGAAAGAATGTCGAGAGGGCATGGGAAAAAACTAAAATGGCCACTTATAGGAGAGATGTGAAAAATATAGCTTCCCTCATAGAAGGGTGGAAGCATGGAATAGTTTAGACGTGGAAGTGGTCAACGCAAGGAATATTCATGATTTTAAGAAAAAGCTGGACATTAGTAGATATGGAGACGGGACACGAGCATAGCTCTTTTCCGTATGTTACAATTAGGTAAATACACACATACACACACACACACACACACACACACACACACACATATATATATATATATATATATATATATATATATATATATATATATATATATATATATATATATGAGAGAGAGAGAGAGAGAGAGAGAGAGAGTGTAGAAAACGGCCCAGCTTGGTACCACTCAGCTCCCAACCCGATGTGTCACTAGTTCCCCACGCTTTTCAAAGCCCACGAAGTTTTGTAGGCCTATTTCTTGCTCTATTTATTTATTTACAGATTCAAAACTTCGGTATTACTGCATTTTGGATGTTTGCCATTCATGGCATACAATTCAAAATATATTTTTTCTGACATAGGAATGTTTATATTTTAGGCGCACCAAAGCATTCAGCAGTTAGGAATTAGCAGTTTAAGGGTTAAGAAGGCTGGTGAGATCATATCTTCCTTGCAAGCTAAAAGAACTACCTGAACTCATGACTCTGCAATGGATAAAATGGAAAGCCTTGTGGAAATGTGTTACATAAGTTTTGTATGTGGTACAATGATGCGCCCTTTGTTTATATTCCACAGGTTGCCAGTTAGCGTATTTCCTGCTCCATTCTCCCTCCCTTCATAAATTTTAAGATTATCAACATTATAAAGTCACATACATACATTAGTGAGCATTATAATGATGTAGTCTTAAATTAAACTACTTAAATGTTTAACTTCATAATTTTTACTTTCATTAAACCTTTTACTGTACTATGATGCACTCTTGCTTTGCTTACTCTTAATGGAAGTTCAAGTCAGGGGTTAAACTTGTTATAATTGGTTTGCTTAACGAAAATTCGCTTAATGAAGCTTTTTTTTAGGAACGTAACCCCTTCATTAAGCGGGGATTGCCTGTATAAGCAAATCATACACCTTTGTTATAATGATGGAAATCAAGTAAGCCATTGTATTATATACAACCTACATTCTGAAAGGTTTCTTACAGTATCCAGGAAAAAACACATCATCTTAGCAGAAAGCAGCCATGATGCAATATGTATGTCCTTGGATATGTAATGAGCACTATGAGGTCCTTGTGCTTGTCACTGGCTTGGTAATGCTTTAAATTGGAAATGTTACCAAGTGACTTTGAAATCAGCCCCTAGAGTAGGATACAAAAATCAACAGTGATATGGAAATGAGCTATTAAAGAGAAGTGGGTAAGTGACATGATTGGAGAGTAAAAGCAATGAAAGTGTGCATGAAAAGATTAGCATGTATGCAAATGTTTGAATTGTGGAAAGGTTTGGGGAGACAAGGAAGAAGTTGGGACAGGGAGAGGTAGAATCTGTTCTTCTCAGACCATTTCCTTGTGTAAACTCACAGAGGGAGACCTCTGCATTCTTTTTCTTTCTTGAATGTTACTCCACATGTTTGAGAAATATTTATGTTTTAGTATTACTTCTATAGTAATGGGTATGGATTATGTATTTAATCACAATGGGCCTGAAGTTTAAAATTGTTCAGTTGAATATAGATAGAATCTGTACATAAAATGCAGAAGCCTTTGGTAATTTTCATGAAAAATAGTGAATTTATAAGTTATGATGGGGATTTAACAGACTCACAGGGGAGGAGAGATTCACGGCTGTTACTCAGCTATGCCCCACCTACGCCCGCCGATGCTTCCCCTGCTGGGATGAACCCGCCCTCAAAGCATTATTTACCCTCTGTGTCACTGCCCCAAACCACTGTGTGGCATTAAGTAACATGGTAAGTTCCATTCAAACTCAAATACTACTGTGCTCTATCCGATGAATACACTATTATTGCTTTATATTTTAATTTAGTTCTTACATATACAATATGAGTATGTTAAGTGCAGTGGATGTGTACATTGATAAGATGTAGTGCTGGAGTATGTGAGAGAAAGAGAGGGATGAGAGGAGGATAAGAGCATTAGAACTTACAAAGAGGGAATGCAAAAAGGAATAGATGGAGACTTATTTCATAGCCATTCCCCTGGCTGGGTTCTTAGGAACAAGTTTTTGATAGACATACAGAGACCTTTTATTTATATTCCTCTTCATCAGCTTGAGTTTCCCTACCACCCACTCTACATAGAGATCTTTTACTTACCTTAGAACAACTCCAAGCACTATGTCGTTTTGCTGGATGAAATAGTTTGTTTTATAAAAGACCTAAATATTGTAACATAGAGATGGGTATTTATACTCATTAAAAGAAAAAAATGGACTTTAGGTATAAACAAATTAATGTGTTATGAATCTGCAGAGACAGGCACATGATCATTGCTGAATCAGTTAGCTTCCATGCTCTACTCTGCAAAGTGGCTTGTAGTGTAGTGTACTCTTCATATACTCCTGGCAAAATATTTGTTTAATGCTTCTGTATAGAGAATGGATTTTAATTATTTCTTGCAAAGGGCTGTTAGAGATTTTAGTATTTGGAGTTTCCATTAATATATAAAACTAAACTAATGAGGCAAAGCATGTGCATCTTGGTGCTTTATTTATCATTGTTGCATATGTCAGAACAGAAGCTGGCATTTACTCATTGATCTATCTATCTTGATTTTATTTGTAACTTTTTTAGCCTATTGTGCATATGGGCTTGATTTTTGGAGTCTGAATAATTAGTGTGTAGGACTATCTCTTAAAAGAATTGAATGATTGATGCCACTCATGACTAAAGCAAAATTCTTGCTTAAATAATATTTATAAGGGCCCATGTCATTCTCTGGTATTCCCAGGTGCACTCACAGCTGAATACAGGATTGATGGCAACCTGGTGAAATAATTTTCTAATCCTTTATTGTAAAGTTGTGCAGACTGTTTTCCAAGAAAACATGACACCTGGTGGTAAAATATAAGGAGAGAGAACACTGGTAACTCTCTTTATGTTCTTTGTAATCATTGTTACTTGTGTTTTACTAACATCAGTCTGAGCTCTAAAAGCAAAATTTATCCATCTTACAACACTACATCACATGAGCAGTTTTAATTTTTAAATCATATCAAATTATAATCTGAAAGTTAAAAAACAATTGTCCTGAAGAAGAATCATTCAGAGATTTTTGAGAGTTGTTTTGACCTCTCAGCCTTGAGTTTCATAATGGTAGATAATTGAAAGGAAATATAACCATTTGAAGACAAAGATTATGCAGCTATATGTGAGATTAGATATTGTACTTCATTGACTAGAAACTGAGTCTGGAGTGAAGATAGTAATTATGTAGAGTATGAAAGACTTAAGATGGAACACTGGAAAAATGTGGTTAAGTTTGAAGAATTAAAAATCAAACATGAGGTTTATTGAATATTGTACAAATGTACTAATTGCTTTCTCAACACGTTCCAAATGGAATTGTGGTGAAATGATTGCTTGGTTAGTGTAATGACTCTGCAACACATTCATTGTATTGTAATAAGGGTCAAATTAGAAAATGAAGTCAGAGTTGAGATGGGACAAATTATGCAAGAGTAAAGGATATGAGTGGAACTATGTACTATCTTGTGGAATGAGACACCAGAGTAAATATTTGTACTTATGGTTTTATTACTGCAGTACTTTTGCTTTAAAATATATCATGTAAAACAACAAATATTTTTTAAATAGACCTTGGTTACTACTATACTGTAACCTCAGTCCTTGAATTTAATTTGTTCTTGAGTGCTGTTAGAAATATGAAATGTTTTGAAAACGGAAGCTATTTTCACATGGAAATCAATGTAAAATAGATTATTCCATTCCCAGACACCTGCCCATTCTGTGTTAATGGTTTATAACAGATGCTCTCACTGCTAAGATGAATGCTTCACAACATCTCCAGCTCAGAAGTTATCTACCCATAAAGGATGTATTGAATGCATTCAGTAACACAAAACTCATTACAAGATACTGTTTAGAATGTGTAGGTATTCTCTTTATCAAAGATCTAGTGAGCAAAGCCTTACATTTAGATATCTTGATGCTGGAAAAAGGTACTGGGAAAATGCAATTGTGAAGTAGTAATAATGTTCTGGGTCATTGAGATAGTCACAGATGGTATTACCAGGGCCAGATTTATGGTTTGCTGGGACCAAGGCTGGTGGGAATGCTGGGCCCTAAACATGATGTTAAAGATGTGGTGTCATTTATAATTGAATACATACTTTTGAGTAGAAAAAACAATGAAAATAATTATGTTCTTATCACAAAACTATATTTATACAGTAATATTTATGGAAGAAAATATTTATTGCCAAATTATTAATCCAAATGTTTTTATTTGCTTTTACAATATCAAGAAAAGTATAAAGGACTCTGCTGAATATTCAACAAAACAGTAACTACATAATCATAATACATTCTATAAATCCAGTTAATGAAAATAATTTCATGTTAACCCATCAAACCATACAGTAAAACTAAAGGAAAATAAAGTTTTTAGCCAAAGTGATCCAAGAGGTTTTTGCTGATCTGCCTTCACCATTTAAAACAATGTATTGTTGACCCTTGCTAACTCTGACTAACAGGGGGGGAAAGGTTGGTCTGACAAATGCGAATATCTTACTTATACAAATTCTCTCCCCTCCACACACACACACACATATGCACACCAAAAAAACACCTCAGACTTGGTGCAGGATTTATTTATTTAAATTTTGGAATTACATTTTGTCTCACCAAAGCCTTCAAACCGTAAATTACCAGATGATGCAATTTAATTTTGATAATTAAATATCCTTCCCACCAGGAAGCCATTTTTAAATGTCTCATGTGGTTGCATCATAGCCTGACTCACGCCCTAAAAAGTACGTGGCCAGGCGTCAGAAATAACATTCTTGCAGGCATAAATTGACGAGGATTAGAATCAGAATCTTTAAGAAGAGAAGACAAACAAACAAACAAATGTATCATTGGGACACAGCTGGACCCTGAATCCTCGCCTCCCCTCTCTTCTCCCTCAGGTGTGTTATCTCCCCATCCTAGACCCTGGCCTCACCATATGCCTCACTGCCAAGTTTCTAAACTATCTTTCTCTATCATAAGACTGCTATTATCTTTTCAAACATTGTTTTTTCTCACTACCTTCATCACAACTATACATTACATAACTCTCACAATAACACTATTACTAAAGATTATGTTGAGACCGAGATATAAAGCTGTACCAGACAAGTAATAAATACTTCACTGTATCATTATCTCTCTTCAACACACTAATAATGACTCAGAGAGTGCCCAGTTCAGTAGTAAAACAGCAGATTGCCATGACACTGCTGATGACACTTTCCCAACCCTCACCTATGTATGGGTGAATGATAATATCTAGAGAAGTGGGGATCTAATTTATTTTCATCTTATAATTTTCCAGGAGGTCACTATTGTATACACAATTATGTGTGGAAATTTCATGTCAATCAGATTAATACAAATAGCAAAACAAGGACAAAATTATGAAAAACCTATAGGAGCGAATATCCTAAAAAAATGTTTTCTTTTTACACTTCAAGTTTTCACAAAATCAGTATAAACTCTGATTAACTTGTGTTTGGTATCATTTTAAACTACAACTAAAATGGAATTTTTAGTTGGAATTATGTTTTTGATGATGTCAATAGAAAACAAAATACAGTGGAGACTCAATACTCGAACGTTTAGATAGTCGAACTTTTCAATAGTCGAATGCAAAAGTTCGACTTAATATTTGAAAAAATACCTATTAGTTGAACATCCGTCCACGTGGCTTTCCTGCCGCCCCACGCACCCCACTGGTCCACCGCAGCCAGTTGATCCTTCGCTGTTGTAAGAATAACATTGTCCTGCGCTTTTGTCTCTGGAGTTTTTTTTTTATTTATTTTTTTTATTCCATTTAGAAAGTTACAGTGGCACCGAAGAGGCTCGTTAGTGGTGAGAATAAGCCTATAAGAAAGAATGTAGTGACAACCATCGAAAGGGAAAAGGAGATTATTGATAAATACGAGAAAAAGGAAGAATAACCGATCTTGCAGCTGAGTACTGTATGGCTAAATCTACAGTAGCCACAATAGTGAAGAAGACAGAGCTCATTAAAAGAGCTGATGTGGCGATTGGTGTGAAAGGCAATTTAAGCGACCTGCGGCAGTGGAAGAAATGAAAAAATTGTTAAGTGGATAAACCAAAGGCAAATAGCTGGTGATTCTTTGTCAGAGGGCATAATTTGTGTGAAGGCTAGGCTGTTGCATCATGATCTTATTTCTGATACTACATCTGACTCCAATGTTGATTTTAAAGCAAGTAAAGGGTGGTTTGGGAATTTCAAGAAAAGAACTGGAATTCATTCTGTTGTGATGCACAGCGAGCCCTTAAATGCTGACAGAGTTGCCATTGAGTAATTTGTGCCTGAATTTAAGAAATTTGTGGATAAGGAGCACTTAAGCCTGCAACAGATCTTTAATTGTGATGAAACTGGGCTGTTTTGGAAAAAAAAAAAAAATCTACCAAACGTGATCTACTGTCATACCTCGCCGAACACGAATCTCGTGTATACACGAATTGACTTGCAATTGCACGATTTGGTCTCCATTTGAATCTACCGCTGGTCCTGTGTTACTGTCTTATATATGCATATATGTTCACAAAACATTTCTATTAGCTTTTTAGAAACCTTGCCCCCAAGAAAGAATTGTTTTGTAATGCATAAAGTGAAATCTTACATGAAATACCAAAAAATAAAGCAGAGATGATGAGATTGGCCACAGACGGCGGAGACTCTGGCGACTTGGCAGCTTCTTCTTGTGACCTTTTTAGCTTGGCGTGTTGTCTTTCACCACGATATTAAATTTGTTTCCACTCCTCTATTGCCTGCTATAATGGATATCATATCTTAGTATTCATATACGCTCATGCCATGAGGATAACCTGGACTCCGTGGCAGTGAGTGATAGTGAATTATTAATGAAATACTCTTATGTTTAGAGAGTTGGACAGAATAGGGATGAGAGGAAGAAGAAAGCCTTGTGTATCGAGGCCGCAGGAGGAGGGGAGGCATCCAGTTAGTGAGATCAGTTGAACAGTTAGCATGAAAATAGCGATAAAAGATAGAAAGAGATTCAACATTTCGGCAGTGAGAAAGAGGCTGAAGACAGTTAGTCAGAGGAGGCGAGTTGAAGAGACAAAAAGCTTTTGATTCCACCCTATCTAGTAAAACTGTGTGACTGGAACCCTCCCAAACATGCGAAGAGTACTCCATACACTGGCGGATAAGGGCCTTATACAGAGTAAGCAGTTGGAGGGGCGAGAAAAACTGTCGGAGATGCCTTAGAATGCCTAACTTCATAGAAGCTGTTTTAGCAAGGGATGCTGAAGACAGTTAGTCAGAGGAGGCGAGTTGAAGAGACGAAAAGCTTTTGATTCCACCCTATCTAGTAAAACTGTGTGACTGGAACCCTCCCAAATATGCGAAGAGTACTCCATACACTGGCGGATAAGGGCCTTATACAGAGTAAGCAGTTGGAGGGGCGAGAAAAACTGTCGGAGATGCCTTAGAATGCCTAACTTCATAGAAACTGTTTTAGCAAGGGATGAGATGTGAAGTTTCCAGTTAAAATTATTAGTAAATGACAGACGAAGGATATTCATTGTGGAAGAGGGAGACAGTTGAGTGTCATTGAAGAAGAGGGGATAGTTGTCTGGAAGGTTGTGTCAAGTTGATAGATGGAGGAATTGAGTTTTTGAGGCATTGAAAACTACTAGATTTTCACTGCCCCAATTGGAAATCTTAGAAAGATCGGAAGTCAGGTGTTCTGTGGTGTACCTGGTGATCTGTTGACTTCCTGAAGGGTTGGTTGTCTCTGAAATGACGTGGAAAGATGTAAGGTGGTATCATCAACGTAGGAGTGGATAGAGCAAGAAGTTTGGTTTAGAAGGTCATTAATGAATAATAGAAAGAGAGTGGCGACAGGACAGAACCCTGAGGAACTCCACTATTAATAGATTTAGGAGAAGAACAGTGGGCGTCTACCACAGCAGCAATAAAATGGTCGGAAAGGAAACTTGAGATAAAGTTGCAGAGAGAAGGATAGAAGCCGTAGGAGGGCAGTTATGAAATAAATCAAAGCTTTATCCCAGACTCTATCAAAAGCTTTTGATATGTCTAACGCTACAACAAAAGTTTCACCAAAATCTCTAAAAGAGGATGACCAAGACTCAGTAAGGAAAGCCAGAAGATCACCAGTAGAGCGACTTTCTAATTTCCTATGCAAGAAAGATGTGTAGATGAGAATATGTATTTTTTATTGTTTCCATGATCTAGTGATGTACTGATATTTTTTTTTTTTTTTTAAGATTTGAGTAACAAAATCCCTAAAATAGGCAAACTTTCCCAGTGGTTAGGACTGTTTGCTGTTACAGGAAGATATAAACAAAATCTATGAGTGGAGTAAGAATTGGAAATAAGAATTCAATGCCAAGAAATATCACATAATGGAACTAGGAAAGAGTAAGAGAAGACCAGTAAGGAACTATCTGATGGGAGAGGAACAAATAATGAAGACTAAAGAGGGAAAAGACCTGGAAATGATTATACAGGAAAATCTGAACCCAAAAAAAACATGTAAGAAAGATATTTGGATTATCATATAAAATGTTGACTAATATAAGATTGGCATTTCAATTCATGGACAAAGATATGATGAAAAAAACTATCACAAGCATGATATGTCCAAAGCTGGAATATGCAGCTGTGGTGTGGTCTCCAAGCTCTAAAAAAAGATATAAGAAGATTAGAATGGATTCAGATGATTGCTACAAAGATGGTGTCAGAGCTAAAGGACCTAACATGAAAAAAGGCTGAAGGAAATGGGACTGCCAACCTTACAAGATTGAAGGGAACAAGGAGACCTAATAACAGTGTACATGATAGTAAATGGCATTGAAAAGATAGACAAGGAAGACCTGGTGCTGGTGACAGAAGAAGATAGAAAGACAAGAGGACAAGTAAAGAAGATTAGGATGAGGCAGTGTGTGAAGGATATTGGAAAATACAGTTTTCCACATAGAACGGTGGAAAAGTGGAATGCATTGATTGATGAAGTTGTTACAGCACATAATGTGCATAACTAAGGAAAAAATTGGATAACTGGAGACATGTAGACAGGACATTATGAGCCCCGCTCAAACCCTGTACAATACAACTCTGTAAATGCACATAAATACACACACACACACACACACACACACACACACACACACACACACACACACACACACACACACACACACACACACACACACACACACCGAGTAAAATGGAGAGAGAAAACATAAAAAGGTGATAAATAATATCATTAATGTGGTGCAGGAGGAGGAAAAGACCTAGTACAAGAAATAGAGGACTTCCATAGAATTGGAAAGTTCACAGGAGAAGGTATGAGGCCAATAAGAATCAAACTTAAGTCACAAAAGGATGTAGATGAATTGGTGGAGAAGTCATGGAGGCTAGCCCAGCAGGAAACAACAAGGAAGATTTGGTTGAGAAGAGATCTCGGTGAAAAGGAAGAGAAATGTTAAATGAGTTGAGAAAGGAGGCTTTGAAAAAAATGAAGAGAGGACAGAAGAGGAGAAGAAAGAGTTTTTCTGGAGAATCTTGGATATGAGACTGAGGAAGTGGTTCATAACCCAGAAAAGTACAGCAAGAAAGGACTAAAGAAACTTACGTATGAGCGGAATGTAATGTATTCCAACATAAATGGAGTGATATCGGGATTTTAGAACTCAACGATTACTTGAGGACAAGAACCCAGATATTGTGGGTCTTACTGAAACAAAACTGAGAGAGGAGAAGACCTGATGATGGTTGGAGAAGGAAATATAATGTTTGGAAAAGAAATAGAGTAGGTAAGATGGGAGGAGGAGTGATGTTGCTGGTTAAAAAGATATAAAGGTGGATCAAGTGAAAGAAGGTATGGGAAAGGCAGAAGTGCTAAAGATCAGAGCAGAAACTAATGAAGGAAAAAGAGGCACTACATAGTGGTGTACGTACCACCTAAGACAAATGCATGGTCAGTACAGGAATATGAAGAAATGATAAGTGATACAGGAACATGTCTGGAAGAAATGTTGGGTGGCTGTGAACGAACTATAATGATGGGAGATTTTAATTGTAAAGAGGTGTGTTGGGAGGACTGGTCAATGGAAGGATCAGAGACAACATGGGAAATACACTATTGACACTGGCAATGGAAAATGTGTTAACTCAGTGGGTCAAAGAAGATACTAGGTTTGGAGGAGAGGGAGCATCGTCAAGACTGGACTTGGTCTTTAGTACAGAGCCAATGGTCATTGAGGAGATGAGGGTGGAGTGCCCTTTAGCAAAGAGTGATCATGCAGTTTTGGAGTTCAAGGTGATAGATGAAGAGAAATCTAGAAGAAATGAAGAATATAAAGTGGGAAGATGGAATTATGCCAAGACAGATTTTGGAAACCTAAAGAAATTCTTTCAAGAGACAAATTGGATGAAATTCAAGAGTGCTAAGGAGCAAATGAAAAGTGGAAGGAATTTATAAAAATATACAAAGAAGGTGAGAAAAATTTGTACCAATAAGACAACATAGAAGTTGGAAAGCAGGACTGGTTTAACGATAGATGTGAAAAGGCTAGAACAAGAAAAGAGGATGCATGGAAGAGGTGGAGAAGGAAAAGACGGATTAAGCAGTGGGAAAGTTACAAAAGAGCAAGAAATGAATATGTGTTGATTAGAAGAGAAGAAAGAAAGAAACAAGAAAAGGATATAATTGATAAATGTAAAGACCAACCAAGGCTTTTTACAGACATGTGAACAACAACATCAAAAATAGAAAGTATTGAAAGTTTAGAAGTAAATGGAGTATGCAGTGAAGATCCCAGGAAATGGCAGAGGCTATGAATGGATGCTTTCGGAAGGTATTCACAAAGGAGACTGCTTTTGACAAACCACTGGTAATGGAACAGAAAGGGATTATGAAGGAGTTTCAAGTAACTGTGGAGGAGATCAAGAATATGATGGGGAGTTTAGAAGTGAGAAAAGCTGTGGGACCTGATGGGGTATCAGGATGGATTTTAAGAGAATGCAGGAGCAACTGGCAGAAAAAGTTTGTGAAGTAATTGATGCCTCATTAAGGGAAGGTGTAGTGCCCCAAGACTGGAAAAGAGCTAACATTGTCCCAATCTATAAATCAGGTAACAAAGAGACCCATTGAACTATAGACCAGTGTCACTTACAAGTGTGGTAGCTAAGATGTGTGAGAGGGTGGTGAAGAATAGATGGACAGACTTCTTGGAGAAAAATGACATACTTTGTGAGTGTCAATTTGGTTTTAGAAAAGGGCGTTCATGCACGACAAACCTGATATGTTACTATTCGAGGGTGATAGATGTAATACAGGAAAGAGATGGTTGGGCTGATGGAATATATCTGGATTTAAAAAGGCCTTTGATAAGGTACCACACGGAGACTGATCTGGAAACTTGAAATGGTAGGAGGAGTGCATGGCAGTTTACTAAAATGGATGGAAGACTTTTGGTAGGAAGAGAAATGAGAACAATAATTAAGGACAGACCATCAGAATGGGGCTTGGTGGAGAGTGGAGTTCCACAGGGATCAGTGTTGGCACCAGTAATGTTCGCGGTCTACATAAATGACATGGTGGATGGGGTGTCCAGTTATGTGAGCCTATTTGCAGGCGATGCAAAATTGTTAAGAAAAGTGAGATGTGACAAAGATTGCGAACTACTCCAGGAAGACTTGGACAGAATATGGAAATGGAGCTGTACATGGCAAATGGAGTTCAACACGACAAAATGCAAGAAAATAGAGTTTGGCAAGAGTGAAAGAAGAATCAGGAGTATGTACAAGATAGGAAATGAAGACATAAAACCAGTCATGAAGAAAAAGACCTTGGGGTGACAATTACCAATGACCTATCGCCAGAGAGACATATAAACAAAATAATTGGAGAAGTATTGAACTTATTGAGGAACATAAGAGTGGCGTTCGTATATTTAGATGAAGAAATGATGAAGAAAATAATTACTGCAATGATAAGACCGAGGCTTGAATATGCAACAATACAGTGGGCTCGAACTTAAAGAAACACATAAGGAAACTAGAGAAAGTACAGAGGGCTGCAACAAAATGGTGCCTGACTTAAGAGATTTGACTTATGAAGACAGACTGAAAAGAATGCAACTTCCGACCCTGGAAAACAGAGAGAAAGGGAGACCTGATAGCAATATACAGAGTGATGATTGGCATGGAAAAAATGGATAGGGAAGATCTGTGTATGTGGAATGAAAGAATGTCGAGAGGGCATGGGAAAAAACTAAAATGGCCACTTATAGGAGAGATGTGAAAAATATAGCTTCCCTCATAGAAGGGTGGAAGCATGGAATAGTTTAGACGTGGAAGTGGTCAACGCAAGGAATATTCATGATTTTAAGAAAAAGCTGGACATTAATAGATATGGAGACGGGACAACACGAGCATAGCTCTTTTCCCGTATGTTACAATTAGGTAAATACAATTAGGTAAATACACACACACACACACACACACATTATTTGAAAGTGAAAAAGCCAGATGTAATGTGTATCGTTGAAACAAAACTGAAGAATGAGATCCATGTCAACTTTAAAGAGGAAGGATATAATACCTGAAGGAGCGACAGGAAGGATAAAGGGTGAGGAGGAGTGCTAACAATGGTTCGTGATAACATTTGTGTGGAGGATGTGCAATATGGAGAGGACAAAGTGGAAGCATTGGGAGTAACAATCAGAACAGAAGATTTGAAGAGAAAAATTATAGTTACATATGTTCCACCAAAGACGAATACATGGGGATTAGAAGAGCATAAAGATATGCAAAGAGAGACGATAAAGTGTCTGGATAACATGATAAGAAGAGATAGAAGAATACTCTTAGTTGGAGATTTTTAACTGTAAAAAGATAAACTGGAGAGAGATGGAAGTAATGGATAATGCTGGGCAGTAGAGTGAGAAAGTGTTACAGGTGACAATGGTTAATACAATGGACCATTGGGTAGAAGAGTCAACAAGATACAGGAGGGAAGAGGAACCATCGTTACTTGACCTAGTCTTCACAAAAAAAACGGAGTCCCCTCCAATCATACATTACCTTAGTCCAATGGGGAGAAGTAATCATGTGACATTAGAGAAGCAAATGCAGGAGGAAGATGAGATAAGATACAGAGAGGACTATAAAGGAGAGAGATTAGTTTTTTTTTTTTTTTTTTTTTTTTTTTTTACGTAGGGAAGAGGGCCAGCCAAGGGAGAGAAAAAGAAAGTTAGAAAAAAGCCCACTTGAGCGCTCACTCTCCAAAGAGTACAAAAAGTGCCAAAACCGTCAGCCAGAATTAGGGGAACAAATGCCTCAATACCTCCCTCTTAAAAGAAGACAAGTTGTAGGAATTTTGAAATACAGATGCAGGGAGGGAGTTCCAGAGTTTACCAGTGAAAGGGATGAATGATTGAGCGTACTGGTTAACTCTTGCATTAGAGAGTTGGACAGAATAGGGATGAGAGGAAGAAGAAAGCCTTGTGCAGCGTGGCTGCAGGAGGAGGGGAGGCAAGATCAGTAGAACAGTTACCATGAAAATAGCGATAAAATATAGAAAGGGATGCAACATTTCGGCGGTGAGAAAGAGACTGAAGACAGTTAGTCAGAGGAGGGGACTTGATGAGACGAGCTTTTGATTCCACCCTATCAAGCAAAGGTGTGTGACTGGAACCCCCCAAACATGCGAAGAGTACTCCATACAGGGACAGATAAGGCCCTTATACAGAGTAAGCAGTTGGAGGGGCGAGAAAAACTGGCGGAGACGCCTCAGAACACCTAATTTCATAGAAGCTGTTTTAGCAAGAGATGAGATGTGAAGTTTTCAGTTAAGATTATGAGCAAAGGACAGACTGAGGATATTCATTGTGGAAGAGGGAGACAGTTGAGTGTCATTGAAGAAGAGGGGATAGTTGTCTGGAAGGTTGTGTCAAGTTGATAGATGGAGGAATTGAGTTTTTGAGGCATTGAAAACTACTAGATTTTCTCTGCCCCAATCGGAAATTTTAGAAAGATCGGAAGTCAGGCGTTCCGTGGCCTCCCCGCGTGATCTGATAATTTCCTGAAGGGTTGGACGTATCATCAGCGTAGGAGTGGATAGGGCAAGAAGTTTGGTTAAGAAAGTCATTAATGAATAATAGAAAGAGAGTGGGTGACAGGACAGAACCCTGAGGAACACCACTATTAATAGGTTTAGGAGAAGAACCGTAGCCGTCTACCACAGCAGCAATAGAGTGGTCGGAAAGGAAACATGAGATAAAGTTGCAGAGAGAAGGAAAGAAGCCGTAAGAGGGCAGTTTTGAAATCAAAGCTTTATGCCAGACTCTATCAAAAGCTTTTGATATGTCTAACGCAACAGCAAAAGTTTCACCGAAATCTCTAAAAGAGGATGACCAAGACTCAGTAAGGAAAGCCAGAAGATCACTAGTAGAGCGACCTTGATGGAAGCTATACTGGCGATCAGACAGAAGATTGTGAAGTGACATGTTTGAGAATCTTCCTATTCAGGATAGATTCAAAAACTTTAGATAAGCAAGAGATTAAAGCTATAGGACGGTAGTTTGAGGGGTCAGAACGGTCACCCTTTTTAGGAACAGGCTGAATGTAGGCGAACTTCCAGCAGGAAGGAAAGGTAGAAGTCGATAGACAAAGTTGGAAGAGTTTGGCCAGGCAAGGTGCAAGCACAGAAGCACAGTTTTTGAGAACAATAGGAGGGACCCCATCAGGTCCATAAGCCTTCTGAGGGTTTAGGCCAGCAAGGGCATGGAAAACATCATTACGAAGAATTTTGATTGTAGACATGAAATAGTCAGAGGGAGGAGGAGAGGAGGGACAAGCCCAGAATTGTCAAGGTGGAGTTGTGAGCAAAGGTTTGAGAAAAGAGTTCAGCTTTAGAGACAGAAGAGATGGCAGTGGTGCCATCAGGATGAAATAAAGGAGGAAAGATGAAGAAGTGAAGTTATTTGAGATGTTTTGGCTAGATGCCAGAAGTCACGAGGAGAGTTTGAGTTTGAAAGATTTTGACATTTCCTATTTATGAAAGAGTGTTTGGCAAGTTGAAGAACAGACTTGGCATGATTCTGGGCAGAGATATAAAGTGCATGAGATTCAGGAGATGGAAGGCTCAAGTACCTTTTGTGGGCAACCTCTCTATCATGTATAGCATGAGAACAGGCTGAGTTAAACCAAGGTTTAGAAGGTTTAGGTTGAGAAAAAGAATGAGGAATGTACGCCTCCATGCCAGACACTAACACCTCTGTTATGCATTCAGCACAAAGAGATGGGTCTCTGACACGGAAGCAATAATCATTCCAGGGAAAATCAGCATAATACCTCCTCAGGTCCCCCCTACTGGCAGAGGCAAAATGCCAGAGGCACCTTCGGTTTGGGGGATCCTGCGGAGGGATTGGAAAAATATACAAGAGTAGATTTTGAAAAACTAAGGAGTTATTTTGCTAATATTGAGTGGAGTAATATTATGTGCAGGAAGACTGTACAAGAGAAATATGACATGTTCTTACAGGAATACAATGAAGGAGTAAAAATTTTTGTTCCTGTTTATAGAGTTCAGAAATAATACATGCTTGGTACAATGCTAGATGCATACAAGCAAAAAAGGCAAAGGATAAAGCGTAGAAGAAACTTTTAAAGCAGGGAAATTACTATAATAGTCGGCAGTACAAAGATACTAGAAATGAATATATTAGTGTAAGGAGAGAGGAAGAAAGAAAGTTTGAGAAGGATGTAGTGGATAAAAGCAAGAATGAACCAAAACTTTTCTACAAGTTTATAAACAGCAAAACAAAGAATAAGGAAGCAATTGAAAAAAGAATTAAAGAAGGAAAGACATACCAAACAGAGAAAGAAATGTGTGAAATAATGAATGAGAGCTTCAAAACGGTATTCACGGAAGAAGATGACTTCACAGAACCTAATAGGACATTGGATTGCCAAGGATTACAGAAAATTGCAGTTCATAAAGAGGATATTGGAAGATTACTGGACAAGTTGGAAGTCAGAAAAGCAATGGGGCCAGATGGTGTATCAGGTTGGGTGTTAAAAGAATGTAAAGAGCAATTACTGGAGCCAATTTGGGAAATAATTAAAAGTTCAATAAATGAAGGGAAAGTTCCACTAGAGTGGAAGAGAGCCAATGTAGTACCGATATTTAAAGGAGGAAAAGCAACTGAACCACTAAACTACAGACCAGGGTCACTTACAAGTGTCGTAGGGAAGTTATGTGAAATAATTATCAAAGAAAAATGGGTTGAATTTTCAGAAGAGAAGCAAGTCATATCGAACAGACAATTTGGGTTCAGGACAGGGCGGTCATGTGTATCAAACTAATTAAGCTTCTACTCCAGGGTTATTGCAGCACTTGAAAACAGAGATGGATGGGTTGACACAGTATACTGGACATTAAAAAGGCATTTGATAAAGTTCCTCACGGAAGACTTCTTTGGAAACTAGAGAACATAGGAGGACTGCGTGGAACCTTGCTCGAATGGACAAGAGATTATTTAAAGGATAGAGAAATGGGAACTGCGATCAGAGATACATACTCATCTTGGAGTAAAGTAACTAGCAGGGTGCCACAAGGGTCAGTGTTAGCCCCCATTGTGTTTCAAGTTTATGTAAACGACATTCACATTGGGGTGAAAACAGAGATGGATGGGTTGACACAGTATACTGGACATTAAAAAGGCATTTGATAAAGTTCCTCACGGAAGACTTCTTTGGAAACTAGAGAACATAGGAGGACTGCGTGGAACCTTGCTCGAATGGACAAGAGATTATTTAAAGGATAGAGAAATGGGAACTGCGATCAGAGATACATACTCATCTTGGAGTAAAGTAACTAGCAGGGTGCCACAAGGGTCAGTGTTAGCCCCCATTGTGTTTCAAGTTTATGTAAACGACATTCACATTGGGGTGAACAGCTATATGAATTTGTTCACTGATGATGCAAAGTTGCTAAAAGTTATCAAAACCAGAGAGGACTGTCTACTGCTACAGGAAGATTTAAACAAGATCTATGAATGGAGCAAGAAGTGGAAATTGGAATTTAATGGCAAGAAATGTCACATTATGGAACTAGGAAAGAGTAAGAGAAGACCATTATGGAACTATCTGATGGGAGAGGAGCAAATAACGAAGACTAAAGAGGTAAAAGATCTTGGAGTGATCATACAAGAAAATCTGAGCCCTGATAAACACATAAGCAAGATATTTGGACTATCATATAGGATGTTGACTAATATAAGAATGGTATTTCATTACATGGATAAAGATATGATGAAAAAAAATCATCACAAGCATGATACGCCCAAGGCTGGAATATGCAGCAGTGGTGTGGTCTCCCAGCTCTAAAAAGGATATAAGAAAATTGGAAAGGATATAGAAGATTGCTACAAAGATGGTGCCGGATTTAAAGGACCTCACATATGAAGAACGACTGAAGGAAATGGGACTGACAACCTTACAAGATAGAAGAGAATGCGGGGACCTAATAACAATGTATAAGATAGTAAATGATATTGAAAAGATAGACAGAGAAGACCTGGTGATGTTGGCGGAAGAGGATGAAAGGACAAGAGGACATGAAAAGAAGATCAGGATGAGGCAGTGTGTGAAGGATGTTGGAAAATACAGTTTTCCACACAGAACGATGGAAAAATGGAATGAATTCGATAATGTAATTGTTGCAGCACATAGTGTGCATAACTTTAAAAAAAAATTAGATAATTTGAGATAAGGAGACAGGACACTATGAGCTCCGCTCGAACCCTGTACAATACAACTAGGTAAATACACACATGCACATACAGTATCCAAGAGGGAATGAAGGTGATTTATAGAGAAGATCTAGTCATAGGGATGTTAGTGATAGAAGAGGACATTGTAAGGAAGTAAAAAGGAGTGCATGCAAAAGAGACTTAAAGAAAAATAGTTTCCCACAAAGAAGTATAACAGCTTAGAACAAACTTGATGATGAGACTGTTTATGCAAAAACAATCCATGAATTATAAGCAAAGTTGGATGTAAAAAGAACAGAGACAGGACAGCACAAGCCTAAGTATGGCTTTTTACCTGAGAGGACTGTTTGCTGTTGTAGGAATATGTAAACAAATCTACATTTGGAGCAGGAAGTGGAAGTTAGAGTTCAACGCCAAGAAATGTCATGTAATGGAACTAGGAAAGAATAAGAAAAAACTGGTATGGAACTATCTGATGAGAAAGGAACAAATAGTGAAGACTAAAGAGGAATAAGACCTGTGAGTGATTAGTCAGGAAAGGCTGAACACCAAAAAACACATAAATAAGATACTATTTGGATTAGCATATAAAATGTTTACTAATATAAGAGTGGCATTTCAATTCATGAACGGAGATACGATGAAAAAAATTATCACAAGCATGATACGTCCAAAGCTGGAATATGCAACAGGGATGTGGTCACTGAGCTCTAAAAAAGATATAAGAAGATTAGAATGGATTCAGAAGATAGCTACAAAGATGGTACCTGAAGTAAAGGACCTAACATGAAGAAAGACTGAAGGAAATGGAACTGCTAATCTTACAAGATAGCAGAGAACAAGGAGACCTAATAACAATGTATAAAATAGTAAATGGCATTATAAAGATAGACAAGGAAGACCTGGTGCTGGTGACAGAAGAAGCTAAAAGGACAAGAGGACAAGTAAAGAATATTAGGATGAGGCAGTGTGTGAAGGATATTGGAAAATACAGTTTTCCACATAGAACAATGGGAAAGTAGAATGCATTGAGTGATGAAGTTGTTACAGCTCATAATGTGCATAACTTTAAAAAAGAATTAGATAAACAGAGACATGGAGACAGGACACTATGAACCCCACTTGAACCCTGTACTATATATACATCTAGGTAAATACACACATACACACACACACTAATTGATTTTTTATTTTTATCCATTGTTTTCTTATTCACATTGTTATAGTCAACTCATTTTATCAGTTTTATCTTCGTTTATTTATTTTTATTTATTTATTTATTTATTTATTTAATTTATTTATTTATTTATTTAGTTTTTTTAATGATAATCATCCTGTTGAGTGAACATAGAAAGAACAAGTGTCATATTAACAGAAGGGGCCAGTGGGGAGGTATTATGTCATGCAGCTCTTGCCACTCTAGGAGAAACAATGATATCAAGTCTGACAAATTGCTGCCTTTCTCTTCTTTTATCTATGTGCATTCTCTCTCTCTCTCTCTCTCTCTCTCTCTCTCTCTCTCTCTCTCTCTCTCTCTCTCTCTCTCTCTCTCTCTCTCTCTCTCTCTCTCTCTCTCTCTCTCTCTCTCTCTCTCTCTCATCAGAAAAGATGCCTCCTAATGTTTCATTCTTTCTTGTACCATAAAAGGTGGTTAGTGCAAGTAAGAGGGTATAAATATGTCCACCCTTATTCAGAGGCAACTTCTTGTTTCTTCATGATGTTAGGTACCATAACTCTGTCACCAATTTTCTTCACTAGATTTTCATTTAGCTAATCATCCACCTCCACCAGTCATTTCCTCTACTTTTTTGTCCATGTCTAGATCTTGTCTTGCTGTTCTTTTATATAAAGTTTTCTTTTCTCTCTTCAATTTTAAGTGTTTGTACAGGATGGAACAAAAATCAACCTTTCAATATTGCCTTATTGTTGTTATTCATATGAACTGCAACTGTTTATGTTCTTAAAAACAAGAAATGTATTTTATTCCTTTTAACTTATGGCAATGGAGAATGTCATCTGTATAAAGAAAAGTATTCCAATTTATATTATCAATTCATCGCAGCCACTGTCTTACTAAATGTTTACTTTTTTTTCTAAAACTTCACCTGAAGGCAGATTTTGATATAATTCATTTATGTCTATAAAATCTTAAGATCACTCTCGCCAAAGTCATTGAAATGAATAGTTACATAGGATGAATTTGTCAACTAAAGATTATATACTACTGTAGTTTTAATGGAATCAATGTAGTGTGTCAGAACTCCCAGGATGGCTCAGTTCCACTCATATCCACACAGGGTGTCTGGTGAAGAACGGTACTCAGCTGTCACCCAGTTTGAGGCGACAGATGCCCGCCGCTGCTTTCCTTGCTGGGATGAGCCTGCACTCAAAGCTACCTTTAGCATGACACTGATTGTTCCTCATGACCGTGTTCCACTTTCTAACATGGTAGGACAGAATTTTGAAAAGTGGTAACTAACATATTCTTTGATTATATATATTGTATTGTAGCATTGATTTACTTAGAATATATCTTGGGAGATGTGTGTTTTTAAAGATTTTTATGATTCAGTGCATGATGGAAAATCAGTTCCTTAATAATTAAGGTTCTCTACTGCAAATTTTTTCTAAATAATATTCTACCTTTTTCCCCACTACAAAACATCAATGAACTTGATTTAGATTGTAAATGTTTACCAGATTTTTACTTTTCTTAGCCAGAAATTTCAAGGAAGCCACATGAATCTGATCCTAACCTTCAAGTGGTGAAATTTGGCACCTCTCCACTAATGTCAACTTACTTGGTGGCTGTTGTGGTTGGAGAGTACGACTTTGTGGAAGATACTTCAACAGATGGCATAAAGGTTAGTCATTCAACCAGACTTCTACACAGAGAAGACAACACACACACACATCCAGATATTGTATGTCTAGCTGAAACAAAACTAAATGAGGGAATCAAAATAAACTTGGATAATAGGTATAATGTATGGAGGAGAGACAGAGAGGGTAAAGGAGGAGGAGGAGTTATGATAATGTTAAAGAAGGAGATAGTGATAAACCAAGTGGAATGTGGGGAAGGAAAAGCAGAAGTATTGTATGTTAAGATGCATATTAATAAAAAAGAGTTAATAATTGTAACATATGTGCCACCAAAAACAAATTCATGGACCAATCAAGAATATAAAGACATGATAGATAACACAATAAGAGTCTAACGAGAATTGTTAAAGAAAGGAAAAAAGTTATATTAGTAGGAGATTTCAACTGTAAAGAAGTGGACTGGGAAAATTATGAAAGTGGTATGGGGGAAGAAGCCTGGGGAGAAAGATTCTTGAACCTAATGATAGACAATATGATGGACCAGAGAGTAAAGGAATGCACAAGATTCAGAGAAAACGACGAGCCAGCGAGATTGGACCTAGTTTTTACAAGGGGTATACAAATGAATGATGATATAAGATATAAGTGCCCATTGGGAAAGAGTGATCATGTAATATTAGAAATAGATAGATTAAATTACAGAAAGGCTAATATTGAGAATCTCAAGAACTATTTTTAAAACGTAAACTGGGAGGAGATGGAAAACTCAGAGACGATGCAAGAGAAGTATAACTTATTTTTGGAAATATACAAAATAGGAGTCAGGGAATATGTCCCGAAATATAGACCTAAAGAAGAAGGAAAGAAAGATTGGTTTAATGCAAGGTGTGCTAGGGGAAAGGAGAAAAGAGATGGAGCATGGAAAAGGTGGAGGAGAAATAGAGATCCAGCAAAGAAGGAAAACTTCAAGGTAGCGAGAAATGAATATGTTAAGGTGAGGAAGGAAGAGGAAAAGAACTTCGAAAAGGACATTGTCGAAAAATGGAGGGAGCAACCAAAATTGTTCTATAGATTCATAAATGGAAAAATTAGGCAAAGAGAAACAATAGAAAGGTTAAAATGAGAGAACGGGATGGTGGAAGACCCAAAAAGTATGGCAGAACTATTAAATAATAAATTCCAGGAGGTCTTTACTAAGGAATCTAAATTTGAAAGGCCACAGGGTAATAGAGAGACAGTCTATATGAAAAAGATTAAAGTAACCAAGCTTGAAATAAAAGAATTAATGAAGGAATTGGATGAAGAGAAGGCAATGGGACCAGATGAAATCTCAGGTAGAATACTAAAAGAATGTAGGAAAGAACTAGCAAGTCCTATATACAACATCATAAAATGCACAATAGAAAATGGAACAGTACCAGTAGAATGGAAAAGAGCTGAGGTGGTTCCCATATATAAGAGCGGAAGGAAGGAAGAACCTTCAAATTACAGACTGGTATCACTAACTAGTGTAATATGCAAGATGTGTGAAAGAATAATAAAGAAACAATGGATCGAGTTCCTTGAAGACAACAAATTAATATCAAATAGCCAATTTGGTTTTAGAAAAGACAGTCTTGTGTAACTAATTTATTGAGTTTCTATTCTAGAATAGTTGATAGAGTACAAGAGAGAGGGGGATGAGTTGACTGTATTTATTTGGATTTAAAAAAGGCATTTGACAAAGTGCCACATGCAAGATTACTATGAAAGTTAGAGGAGAAGGGTGGCTTAAAAGGAAGCACATTGAGATGGATTGAAAATTATTTGAGGGGGAGAGAAATAAGGACGGTAGTTAAAGATATGAAGTCCAAGTGGAGAGCAGTAGAAAGCAGAGTGCCACAGGG
This sequence comes from Portunus trituberculatus, assembly GCF_017591435.1. Taxonomy (NCBI): domain Eukaryota; kingdom Metazoa; phylum Arthropoda; class Malacostraca; order Decapoda; family Portunidae; genus Portunus; species Portunus trituberculatus. The sequence goes on from NC_059301.1 coordinate 32,692,591, forward strand.
GTCAGTATTGGCACCAATACTTTTCCTCATTTATATTAACGTCATGCCAGAGAGAGTGAACAGCTACCTAAATCTGTTTGCAGATGATACGAAACTGTGCAGAGTTATAAAGCAAAAAGAGGATTGTGAAATACTGCAAGAAGACTTAAATAACATCTGGGAATGGAGTAAAAAGTGGGAAATGGAATTCAATGTGAACAAAAGCCATGTCATGGAAATGGGAAAGAGTGAAAGATGACCCGTGGGAATCTATAAGATGTGAGATGGAGTAGAACTGGAGAAAGAAAAAAAGAAAAAAGAACTTAGGAGTGATGATGGAAGAAAACAATCAACCAGTAAGCCATATTGATAGAATTTTTAGAGAAACATATAATTTGCTAAGGAATATTGGAGTAGCATTTCACTACATGGACAAAGAAATGATGAAGAAATTGATAAGTACTATAATAAGACCCAGATTGGAATATACAGGAGTAGTGTGGACCCCTCATAAAAAGAAACACATAAGGAAATTGGAGAGACTACAAAAAATGGCTACAAACATGGTTCCAGAATTTGAAGGGATGACATATGAGGAGAGACTAAAGACTATGGATCTACCAACCCTGGAACAAAGAAGGGAGAGAGGAGACCTGATACAAGTTTATAAATTGATCAACAGAATGGACCAAGTGGATAATGAGAAACTGATCCTGAGAGAAGAATATGACATCCGAAGCACAAGATCGCATAGTAAAAAGCTGAGAAAAGGAAGATGTCTGAGAGATGTTAAAAAATATAGTTTCCCGCAAAGATGTATTGAGACGTGGAACAGTTTAAATGAAGAAGTAGTGTCTACAACGAGTGTGCATACTTTTAAAGTAAGATTGGATAAGTGTAGATATGAAGACGGGGCCACACGAGCATAAAGCCCAGGCCCTGTAAAACTACAACTAGGTAAAACTAGGTAAATACACACACACACACACACACACACACACACACACACACACACACACACACACACACACACACACACACACACACACACACACACATTGGAAAAATGGAATACATCGGATAATGAAGTTGTTACAGCACACAGTGTGCATAACTTTAAGGAAAAATTAGATAAATGAAGATATGGAGACAGGACACTATGAGCTCTGCTTGAACCCTGTACAATACAACTAGGTAAAAGGAAGCACATTGAGATGGGTGGAAAATTATTTGAGGGGGAGAGAAATAAGGACAGTAGTTAAAGATATGAAGTCCAAGTGGAAGCGGAGTGCCGCAGGGGTCAGTATTAGCGTCAATGCTTTTCCTCATATAAACGACATGCCAGAAGGAGTGAACAGGTACATAAATCTGTTTGTGGATGATGCAAAGCTGTGCAGAGTTATACAAAGCAAAAAGAGGATTGTGAAATACTGCAGGAAGACCTAAATAAGATCTGGGAATGTGGTAAAAAGTGGGAAATGGAATTCAATGTGGATAAAAGCCATGTCATGGAAATGGGAAAGAGTGAAAGACGACCTGTGGGAATCTATAAGATGGGAGATGGAGTAAAACTGGAGAAAGTAAAAAAGAAAAAGGACTTAGAAGTGACGATGGAAGAAAGTAATCAACAGGTAAGCCATATTGATAGAATTTTCAGAGAGACATATAATTTGCTAAAGAATATTGGAGTAGCATTTCACTACATGGACAAAGAAATGATGAAGAAATTGATAAGTACTATAATAAGATCCAGATTGAAATATGCAGGAGTAGTGTGGACCCCTCATAAAAAGAAACACATAAGGAAGTTGGAGAGACTACAAAAAATGGTTACAAGAATGGTTCCAGAATTTGAAGGGATGACATATGAGGAAAGACTAAAGGCTGTGGATCTACCAACCCTGGAACAGAGAAGGGAGAGAGGGGATCTGATACAAGTTCATAAATTGATCAACGGAATGGACCAAGTGGATAATGAGAAACTGATCCTGAGAGAAAAATATGACATTCGAAGCACAAGTTCGCATAGTAAAAAGCTGAGAAAGGGAAGATGTCTGAGAGATGTTAAAAAATATAGTTTCCCACAAAGATGTGTTGAGACGTGGAACAGTTTGAGTGAAGAACTGGTGTCAGCAATGAGTGTGCATAGTTTTAAAGAAAAATTGGATAAGTGTAGATATGGAGACGGGGCCACACGAGCATAAAGCCCAGGCCCTGTAAAAGTACAACTAGGTAAATACAACTATGTAAATACACACACAGAAATACATATAAATGGATTATTTGCTTCGACATACAAGACACTAAGAAACATCAGGGTAGCATTCAATTACATGGATAAAAGTATGATGAAAAAGATATTAACCACTATGATAAGACCCAGACTAGAATATGCAGCAGTGGTATGGTTGCCATATAGGCAGAAAGATATTAAGAAACTAGAAAGGATACAAAGGGCTGCTATAAAGATGGTCCCTGAAATAAAAGATCTTCCCTATGAAGAAAGACTGAAGGAGATGGAGCTACCAACTCTGAAGGATAGACGGGAAAGAGGAGACCTAATAAGGATGTGTAAGTTAGTAAACCGTATGGAGAAGATAGACAAGACCTGGTAACATTGACGAAGCAGGGAGACAGACAAACAAGAGGACATTCCAAGAAAATCATGAAAAGTCAGTGTCATAGGAATATCAAGAAGTTCATTTTTCCACATAGGACAAGAGACATCTGGAATGGAGTAAGTGAAGAGATTGTAACAGCAGAAATTATGTGCAAATTTAAGAAGTTAGATAAATGTAGATATAAAGACAGGTCACTATGAGTCCCGCTCGAACCCTGTAACATATGAGTACAACTAGGTAAATACAACTAAGCAACTAGATAAATACATACACACACAAAGATGCCAGAAATTAATATATTAGAGTAAGGAGAGAGGAAGAAAGAAACCGACAAAGATGTAGTGAATAAAGCAAAGATAAACCCAAGCTTTTGTACAAGTTTATTAACGGCAAAACAAGGAATAAGGAAACAATTGAAAAAATTATTAAAGAAGGGAAGGCATACCAAACAGAGAAGGAAATGTGTGAAATAATGAATGAGAGCTTCAAAACGGTGTTCACTGCAGAGGATGATTTCACAGAACCTAATAGGACATAGGATTGCCAAGGATTACAGGAGATTGCAGTGCACAAAGAAGATATTGGAAGATTATTGGAGAAGTTGGATGTCAGAAAAGCAATGGGGCCAAATGGTGTATCAGGTTGGGTGTTAAAAGAATGTAAAGAGCAACTACTGGATCCAGTTTGGAAAATAATTACAAGTTCAATAAATGAAGGGAAAGTTCCACTAGAATGGAAGAGAGCCAACATAATACCAATATTTAAAGGAGGAAAGGCAACTGAACCACTAAACTACAGACCAGTGTCACTTACAAGTGTCTTGGGGAAGTTGTGTGAAATAATTATCAAAGAAAAATTTGTTAAATTTCTAGAAGAGGAGCAAGTCATATCAAACAGCCAATTTGGGTTCAGGACAGGGAGCTCATGTGTATCAAACTTATTAGCTTCTACTCGAGAGTTATTGCAGGACTTGAAAACAGAGATGGATGAGTAGACACAATATACCTGGATATTAAAAAGGCTTTTGATAAAGTCCGTCATGGAAGACTACTTTGGAAACTGGAGAACATAGGAGGACTGCGAGGAACTTTGCTAGAATGGACAAGAGATTATTTGAAGGATAGGGAAATATGAACCATGATCAGAGAGACATACTCAACTTGGGGTAAAGTAACTAACAGAGTGCCACAAGGGTCAGTGTTAGCCCCCATTATGTTTCAGATTTATGTAAACGACATTCACATTGGGATAAACAGTTATATAAATTTATTTCCTGATGATGCAAAGCTACTAAGAGTTATCAAAACTAGAGAGGACTGTCTGCTGTTGCAGGAATATATAAACAAGATCTATGAGTGGAGCAGGAAGTGGAAATTGGAGTTTAATGCAAAGAAATGTCACATAATGGAACTAGGAAAGAGTAAGAGAAGACCAGTAGAGAACTATTTGATGGGAGAGGAACAAATAATTAAGACTAAAGAAGAAAAGATCTTGGAGTGATCATATAGGAAAATCTGAGCCCCGAAAAAGACATAAACAAGATATTTGGACTATCATATAAAATGTTGACTAATATAAGAGTGGCCTTTCATTACATGGACAAAGATATGGATAAAAAAATCATCTCAAGCATTTTACGTCCAAGGCTGGAATATGCAGCAGTGGTGTGGGCTCCGAGCTCTAAAAAGGATATAAGAAAATTGGAAAGGATACAGAAGATTGCTACAAAGATGATACCAGAATTAAAGGACCTCATATGTGAAGAACGACTGAAGGAAATGGGACTGCCAATCTTACTAGACAGAAGAGAATGCAGGGACCTAATAACAATGTATAAGATAGTAAATGATATTGAAAAGATAGACAAAGAAGACCTGGTGCTGTTGACAGAAAAAGATGGAAGGACAAGAGGACATGAAAAGAAGATCAGAATGAGGCAGTGTGTGAAGGATATTGGAAAATACAGTTTTCCAAAGCATCTCTGCTTGTTCTGTCCAGGTCCTGTACTGGTCCTGTAGCAAGTCAGGCACCAGTGAACCATTGCCTTCTTTTACAAGACAAGTATTCAAAAGCATAAATAAGGTAAATAAAGTCTTTATATTGATAATAACAGCAAATATGAAGTTCATTGGGTGTATTTTTTAAAATTTAGGAAGAAAATCATTAGCTACAGTGGAGACTCAATGCTTGAACTTAATTTGTTCCAAATGGCTGTTCAAGCATTAAAAGTTTGACTATTGATACCTATAAATCAGGTAATTCATTCTGATCATAGTAAAACATCAACCTGATAGAAATTTTATTTATTTATTTTTTTTTTTCACACACCTTAAGTGAAGGGTGGTGATGGATAACCTAGAAGAGGAGGAGAGAAGGGTGGGGAGGAGTCATCAGAGGACCACTCCCCATCCATGAAAACATCTTTGTAACTTTTCTCCTCGTGTGATTCCTGTGAATCCACAAGTGGAGGGATGTGGCTCACTAACACTTGCTCTCTTACCAGATTCCTTATTTTCACAACTAATAAGCCTCTTTGGTCCATCATAAGTTTCTAAATGAAAAACTACTGACAGAAAGCAGAAGAATGTTGTTTTTCTCAAGACTGTGGCAGGACTAGGGATGTGCACCAGCATCCAGTATACCAGTATTACCAGTAGTACTGTATCAGAACAGGACAGTGACGGGTGCTAGAAGGGAGAGGACAGAGCTTTGTATATAACCAAATGTGCAGCTGTTTGATTACCAAGTATTTTCATCACTAATAAGTTGTTGGTGTCAATGTAAGTTTATAAATGAAAAACTACAGACAATGCATATGAATGTTATTCTGACAATCGCAGTAGCACAGCTGTTTACAAACACATGTGTGAGCGTTCGACTATCGGGTATTTTTTTTAGTATTAAATCAAACTTTTGTGTTCAAGTATTGAAAAGTTCGGCTATTTAGACGTTCAAGTATTGAGTCTCCACTGTACAATTTTTTTATTAATATGGATTCATCTCAATCAATCAGTCAATGATGGGGGGCATACACTGGAGGGCATGTCGCCTCATGTACCCTATGGTGCCACTCCAGTCGGTCATGCCTCACGAGTCTCCGTGCCGGCTCCTTTCCCGTGCCAAGTAACTCCCAGCAAGAGGCATCAACTTGCTGCAACCATGAGTTCTGTGGACGTTCCCTTGGCCTCCTCCACGCTCGGTTATCCCTTTTGGAGACAACCCAATATGCAGGATCGGCTTTCGGGTAGCGTGCCACATGCCCATATAGTTGCAGTTGGCGTTGACAGACTATGCTAGTAATCGGCCTCGAATCAGTCTCTTGGAGCATTTGCTGATTTGACACAAAGTCATATCATGATCCTGCAAAGGCTTCTATTACCAAAGACATCAATTCACCTCTTCAGATTGGTGTTCAGTATCCATGTCTCACAACTGTAGAATAAGACAGGGATCACCAGCAACTTGAAGATCCAAATCTTCATCTATCTGCACGGGTACCAACAGTGCCAAATACTTGTGTTGAACGACTCCATAACACCATGGGCCAGGCTAATCTGCTGTACAACTTCTTGGCTCGACCCACAATTGTTACACATTACACTACCAGGTATATGAAATTTTTCTTGATCTCAACGTCCTCACCACACACATGGACGAACTGTACTGTTTTTTTCCAGTAAGCCTTCAAATATCTGAACCTTGGTCTTGGCCCAGAAAACCTGGAGTCCCAAGGGCTTTGCCTCCTTGTGCAGTGCCTTTAGAGCCATTACCAGAACCTCCAGTGACTCAGCAAAGATTATTGCATCATCAGCAAAAACAAGATCTGTAATTTCAGTATTGCCAACAGATGCTTCACAATGACTTTGTCTACTACTCTGCCTAGTACCCAGTCCATGTAAGTGTTGAAAAGTGATGGAGCAAGCATGCATTCCTGCCTCACTCCTGTATTCACAGGGAAGAAGCTGGACATGGCCTCTCCACACTTCACAGTTCCACAGTAGAAGTCAGTTAACTCGTCCGCTGTGGCACTTTTTCAAAACGTACCGCCAGTGCGGCAGGTTTGAGCAATTTATTTTTATTGCGGAAATGGAATCCTTGCTGTCCAAAACCAAAGAAAAATGGGTTCTAAGTACCTGTTGTATATGTAAAGTTTTGCGCTATAAGCCAAAACATGTCTGAGCCAGGCATTTTCTACACCCACTGTGGTGAGCGGTAAATACCAGCTGATGATGTTGCTGTATTGGTCACCATTTATGTTTTACTGTCTACTGCATGTATATAATGTTTTTGTACCTCAAATTGTCAAGGCATGTTCGTAATGATTATATGCAAATGCAAAAGTGATAAAAAAACAATAAGATAAATGACCACATGACAGTAATAGTTTCTCTCTCTCTCTCTCTCTCTCTCTCTCTCTCTCTCTCTCTCTCTCTCTCTCTCTCTCTCTCTCTCTCTCTCTCTCTCTCTCAGAATAGTATGAGCGATAGTGTATATAGTGAGGTAGATAAGTGATGTGTTGTCATAGATGAGTGACATGAGTGCTGTGAAACGGATGAGTGAAATGAGTCTTGTGTGTTGTGAAACAAAGGAGTATTGTGTTGTGAATTACTGTAAATGACTTGACATGAGATAAGCCTCGTCCAAGGTCATGGACATAAACAAAGCACAGGTAGTCTTCAGGGATGACTCTGTCAAAATTTGAGAGCTCGGTAACGCATTGGGAATATTCTACAAATATTTTTATTTGCCGATGCATAACGTGCGTCGTCCGCAGTCTTCGGAATTTTTTTACCGACAACACCATGTTGTCGTCCGCAGCAGACGGGCTAATAGACTAATAATCCTTGTGGAGACGCAGAAGATCCCAGAGTGTCTCGATGCACTGAATCAAACGCCTTCCTGAGATCAACATAGGTTGCAAGCATCCCTTGTCGAAACTCATGTTGGCACTCCACCAGTATGCGAAGTGCTAGGATCTGGTCAGTTGTTGACTTACTGGTCGTGAACCGAGACTGTTCAGGTCTCTGGTATTTCAGCAGGTGACTGCTGCATCAACAGCAAATGGGCAAGCACCTTTCCTTGTATGTTGAACAGTGTTATACGGCAGTAGTCATTGCAGTCCTGACGGGTCCCTTTCCCCTTCCAGATAGGGATGATCAGTCCCTTTTTCCAGTCAGGGGAAATGTACCTGAATGCCATACAATAGTCAAGAGAGTTTGCAATCCATGAATCATGGTCTCACCCCCTGATTTGAGCAGCTCCACATTAATGTTACAGATGCCAGCTGCCTTTCCACCTCTCAACTTTGCCACTGACCCCTGACATACCTCTCCTTGTCTCTCCTCAGGAGAGTTCTAGTCCTGCGTTACAGAGCCCTGTACTGGTCATGGTTTCTAGCAAGTCTGGCAGCGCAACTCTCGTCAATACTGTCCAGCATCTCTACTGAGGCGAAGCCACTCCATGACCTTGGATGCTCCCCAACGCATTCCTTGGCAGCCTCAAGAGTCTCAAGTTTGAAGGAATTCCATAGGTCTACCAGGTCCTCGATGGTGTCGAGCACTCCAAACCGATTGGAGACTGTCACTGCATACTCCTGGGCACAAGTCAATTCCTTCAGTTTCTTAAGATGAAACACAGTGTGGTCACATCTGGGAGGCTTTCTGGACTTGACATGAAGCTTGAGTGTAGCAACAATAAGCTTGTGATCAGTCACAAAGAACTTGGCACTCCAAAAAATCCTGCAGTTCTGAAGGATTCTCCGAGTAGTAACAAGGATATGGTCAATCTCCTTCGCTACCCCTCTGGCATTGCTATACCAAGTCCAGCGGTGCAGCACTGGTCTCTGATACCAAGAACCTGCAATTCTCAACCTTCTGGATCTTGCAAGATTCAGAAGGAAAGAGCTGTTCTCGTTCCTGGTATAAGGGTCATGAGGACCAACACATAACTCGTAGCCAGCTCTCTCAGTGCCAGTGTCAGCATTAAAGTTGCCCAAGACAGTAAGTGCATCACGACAGGGAAGCTGGTCCAGTACAGAGTCGAGTTTGGCGTAGAACATCTCCTTCTCTTCAGTTTCACACACATGAAGCCAAGACTGTGCTTCAGCCTTAGTCGCATTATACGCTCATGAACCAGAGTAACCTTCACAACGGACGACTGCAGTCTGCTGGAGACGCCTATGGCTACCTCCTTGACATGGTGACCATTGCTTTTGCCAGACCAATAGTAAGTAAAACCCTTGCTACTGGTCTCGCCACTGCCAGGCCTCCTTGTCTCAGAGAGTCCCACCATATCCACCCTCAGCCTACTGAGCTTATCTGATAGATGAGGCAGTCGGTGATCCTCTGAGAGGCTCAGGATGTTCCAGGAGCCTACACGTAGAACCCTCCAAAGGTTTACCCCAGGAATGGTCCAATGGGCAGGCGCCACATCTGCAACCCCATCGGCACCCCCAAAGTTAAAAATAGGGCAAGGGGATCCTCCTGCCCCTCTCAGGAAACAGGGATCTTGCAAGCTTTCCCGTGCATCTGTCATACAGGTAGGCAAGCCCCTCTGGTGCCTTAGCACCCGAGGGGTTTGTACAGTCGGACCCCCCAGCAGAACCAGATTGGGGTCGTGGTTAGAGGCTTGCCCGTGCCTAGAGCCTCGACCCCGACCTCAACCTTCAACTCTGGTAGTGGCTGTGGACTTTTTTACAGGGAGGGGTTGCAAGCCCCACCCCAACCAGCTAGGTCAGCCTTGGCAGGGACACTGGTATCCCTGAGGGTAAAAACCTGGCTGCCCAAGAAAGGACAGAAAGGGAGGCAAAGACAGCAGAAACAGAAGGGGACTGAGCTATGGGAGATGGAGGGCTCCTCACTTGGATAGAATCCACCCACCACCTTATTCAAGTCTCAACGTGCAAATAGGATAGCTCTGTAGTAAAGTGGTCAGTTCGTGGTTGTGATGGCTCAAGTTTCATCCTAACCCACAGCAATTACTTAGTGAGATTGGTGGTGCTTTCTCTTCAACCCTAACTAAGGATTGGCCACAAGCTGACATGTCTGCCTTAATGAACCCTTGTGCAGTTAATAGGCATTAAGCCCAAGCCTTTCCTTTTCCTGCTCACTGCTGTCTGAGTAGAGTATCCTCCCCCATACTATGAGTATACCAGGGATTGCTGCCCTCTGACCTCTTCACAGTCACATTCAAATTGTTTTTTTATTTTGTTTTATAGTAGACTGTCAGTAATTTATTGTTATTTGATATACAATAATGCCAAATGGACACTGTAGTAAGAGTGGCTGTGGGAGAAAAAGAGACGCATTTGACAGAATTCCCAAAGGCAAAGGATTTAAAGTAAAATGTAGAAAATGCAGACAAGAAATTCAAGGGTCAGTGATAAGAATGAAGAGACATGTTGAGGCTTTGTAAGTAAGATAATTAATTTTATGATTTTCAAGGGAAAAAAACTCATTTTGGGTAATGCATAACACTAAGCTATTATTTCATTTAACATAGGGGGTAACAAAAAAGAAAATTAATAAATAAATAAAGCAAAAAAAAAAAAAAAAAAAAAAATCAAACCTAAATTGGGAGGATAAAGAGCACAAAAGAGGGACAATAAGTGGAAGTGGAGACAATAGATAGGCTTTTTTGGGATAGCATCAATATAACAGATTTTAACACTTCACTGTGCCTTTAGAATGTAATAACTCCATGATAAACTTGGGGGTTTACTGTATATGTATGTATGAATGTTTCCCCAATGAATTTTAGTGTAGTGGAGATGTCTTTTGAAATCTTTAAAATCTTGTTATTTTCACTTGTAAATATAGAATGCTGTATGTTGCATAACATCAGTTTTATGTCAAATTCACTTTCATTGCAGTGAGAAAACAAGGCACACAGCCAGACAGACTAAGCACCCTTAAGTAATATAGATTTCTAGGAATACCACATAGGTAATCCATTTCCATATTACTTCATGAAAATATTTTCTTCATTACATGCAAGTATTATTTTGTGAAATAGCTGCTACTCCAAAACTAAGGTTCTACAAGTTCTAAGAATGCAGTAGTATTTAGAACTGTCCTAATAATAGTTAGAAATATTGGTCAGAATGCATATGTATGACATGGTTATTTGAATATGTTTCAGGTGCGTGTATACACTCCCGTTGGCAAGCAAGAACAAGGCAAGTTTGCTCTGGATGTAGCCACCAAAGTACTCCCCTACTACAAAGAATACTTCAGTATTGCTTATCCCTTACCCAAGATTGATCTTATTGCCATAGCAGACTTCTCTGTTGGTAAGGGAGTTTGAAAATTGTATAGGTATACCAAGGTGATATTCTTACACCAATACCCATACTTACAAACATACATGCAATATGCACACACACACACACACACACACACAAGAGAGAGAGGGATGGGTTGACTGTATTTATTTAGATCTAAAAAAGGCGTTTGATAAAGTGCCACATGAAAGATTACTATGGAAGTTAGAGGAGAAGAGTGGCTTAAAAGGAAGCACATTGAGATGGATAGAAAATTATTTGAAGGGGAGAGAAATAAGGACGATAGTTAAAGATATGAAGTCCAAGTGGAGAACAGTAGACAGCGGAGTGCCACAGGGGTCAGTATTGACGCCAATACTTTTTCTCGTATATATAAATGACATGCCAGAGGGAGTGAATAGCTACATAAATCTGTTTGTGGACGATGCGAAACTGTGCAGAGTCATTAAACAAAAAGAGGATTGTGAAATACTACAGGAAAATGTAAACAAGATCTGGAAATGGAGCAAAAAATGGGAGATGGAATTCAATGTGGACAAAAGCCATGTCATGGAAATGGGAAAAAGTGAAAGACGACCAGTGGGAATCTATAAGATGGGAGATGGAGTAGAACTAGAAAAAGTAAAAAAGGAAAAGGACTTGGGAGTGACAATGGAAGAAAATAATCAACCGGTAAGCCATATTGATAGAATTTTCAGAGAGACGTATAATTTATTAAGGAATATTGGAGTAGCATTTCACTATATGGACAAGGAAATGATAAAGAAATTGATAAGTACTAAAATAAGACCTAGATTGGAATATGCAGGAGTTGTGGACTCCCCATAAAAAGAAACACATAAGAAAATTAGAGAGACTACAAAAAATGGCTACAAGAATGGTTCCAGAATTTAAAGGGATGACATATGAGGAGAGACTAAAGGCTATGGATCTACCAGCCTTGGAGCAGAGAAGAGAGAAAGGGGATCTGATACAAGTTTATAAATTGATTAACGGAATGGATGAAGTGGATAATGAGGAACTGATCCTGAGAGAAGAATATGACTTTAGAAGCACAAGATCGCATAGTAAGAAACTAAGGAAGGACGATGCCCGAGAGATGTTAAAAAATTTAGTTTCCCGCAAAGATGTGTTGAGACTTGGAACAGTTTGAGTGAGGAAGTGGTGTCAGCAAAAAGTGTACATAGTTTTAAAGAAAAATTGGATAAGTGTAGATATGGAGACGGGACCACACGAGCATAAAGCCCAGGCCCTGTAAAACTACAACTAGGTAAATACACACACACACACACACACACACACACATATAGTCATGTTAACTGTTGATTAGCAAAATAATGTCCAGGGAAGGTGAATATAAACTGTAGCCTGCGTTTGAGCCATCAGCTGGTTTGTTTACATCTGCGCAACATGGCGGCCGTGAACTCGAAAGATGAATCAGACTTCACAGGATTTCAAGGAATAATGGAGAAGAGCATTTATGTGAAGAAAATTCTGGAGTTGGAAGGTAAAATTGAAAAACTGTTTGAAAAGTATGGGGGCCTGGAAACGAGTTATGACAATGTAATGAAAGAGTGTGCCGATATGAAGAAAGAAAATGAAGTACTGAAAGAGGAAGTTAAGCTAATTAAAGTGAATTGCGACAAATGTGGAGAATCTCTAGGAAAAGTGATGGAGAAGCAGGCTGAATGGAAAAAAAGTCAGGAAGTGGAAAGAAAGGAGGTAAATTACAAAGTTGCAAGTCTGGAAAAGGAAATCAAAGAGTCTGGGAGAAAACTTTGGGCCTTGCTGAAATTATAGATCAACAGATCATAGAAGAGAAGATTGCTGAGAAAGTGGTGAAGGTTATTAAGTCAAATGAGACATTGGTGAGGGAAACTGTAGACAAAAAGAGATGTGTGGTGATATTTGGTGTGGAGGAGGATAAGACACCGAGTAAAATGGAGAGAGAGAAAACATAAAAAGGTGATAAATAATATCATTAATGTGGTGCAGGAGGAGGAAAAGACCTAGTACAAGAAATAGAGGACTTCCATAGAATTGGAAAGTTCACAGGAGAAGGTATGAGGCCAATAAGAATCAAACTTAAGTCACAAAAGGATGTAGATGAATTGGTGGAGAAGTCATGGAGGCTAGCCCAGCAGGAAACAACAAGGAAGATTTGGTTGAGAAGAGATCTCGGTGAAAAGGAAAGAGAAATGTTAAATGAGTTGAGAAAGGAGGCTTTGAAAAAAAATGAAGAGAGGACAGAAGAGGAGAAGAAAGAGTTTTTCTGGAGAATCTTGGATATGAGACTGAGGAAGTGGTTCATAACCCAGAAAAGTACAGCAAGAAAGGACTAAAGAAACTTACATATGAGCGAATGTAATGTATTCCAACATAAATGGAGTGATATCGGGATTTTAGAACTCAACGATTACTTGAGGGACAAGAACCCAGATATTGTGGGTCTTACTGAAACAAAACTGAGAGAGGAGAAGACCTGATGATGGTTGGAGAAGGAAATATAATGTTTGGAAAAGAAATAGAGTAGGTAAGATGGGAGGAGGAGTGATGTTGCTGGTTAAAAAGATATAAAGGTGGATCAAGTGAAAGAAGGTATGGGAAAGGCAGAAGTGCTAAAGATCAGAGCAGAAACTAATGAAGGAAAAAGAGGCACTACATAGTGGTGTACGTACCACCTAAGACAAATGCATGGTCAGTACAGGAATATGAAGAAATGATAAGTGATACAGGAACATGTCTGGAAGAAATGTTGGGTGGCTGTGAACGAACTATAATGATGGGAGATTTTAATTGTAAAGAGGTGTGTTGGGAGGACTGGTCAATGGAAGGATCAGAGACAACATGGGAAATACACTATTGACACTGGCAATGGAAAATGTGTTAACTCAGTGGGTCAAAGAAGATACTAGGTTTGGAGGAGAGGGAGCATCGTCAAGACTGGACTTGGTCTTTAGTACAGAGCCAATGGTCATTGAGGAGATGAGGGTGGAGTGCCCTTTAGCAAAGAGTGATCATGCAGTTTTGGAGTTCAAGGTGATAGATGAAGAGAAATCTAGAAGAAATGAAGAATATAAAGTGGGAAGATGGAATTATGCCAAGACAGATTTTGGAAACCTAAAGAAATTCTTTCAAGAGACAAATTGGATGAAATTCAAGAGTGCTAAGGAGCAAATGAAAAGTGGAAGGAATTTATAAAAATATACAAAGAAGGTGAGAAAAATTTGTACCAATAAGACAACATAGAGAAGTTGGAAAGCAGGACTGGTTTAACGATAGATGTGAAAAGGCTAGAACAAGAAAAGAGGATGCATGGAAGAGGTGGAGAAGGAAAAGACGGATTAAGCAGTGGGAAAGTTACAAAAGAGCAAGAAATGAATATGTGTTGATTAGAAGAGAAGAAAGAAAGAAACAAGAAAAGGATATAATTGATAAATGTAAAGACCAACCAAGGCTTTTTACAGACATGTGAACAACAACATCAAAAATAGAGAAAGTATTGAAAGTTTAGAAGTAAATGGAGTATGCAGTGAAGATCCCAGGAAATGGCAGAGGCTATGAATGGATGCTTTCGGAAGGTATTCACAAAGGAGACTGCTTTTGACAAACCACTGGTAATGGAACAGAAAGGGATTATGAAGGAGTTTCAAGTAACTGTGGAGGAGATCAAGAATATGATGGGGAGTTTAGAAGTGAGAAAAGCTGTGGGACCTGATGGGGTATCAGGATGGATTTTAAGAGAATGCAGGGAGCAACTGGCAGAAAAAGTTTGTGAAGTAATTGATGCCTCATTAAGGGAAGGTGTAGTGCCCCAAGACTGGAAAAGAGCTAACATTGTCCCAATCTATAAATCAGGTAACAAGAGAGACCCATTGAACTATAGACCAGTGTCACTTACAAGTGTGGTAGCTAAGATGTGTGAGAGGGTGGTGAAGAATAGATGGACAGACTTCTTGGAGAAAAATGACATACTTTGTGAGTGTCAATTTGGTTTTAGAAAAGGGCGTTCATGCACGACAAACCTGATATGTTACTATTCGAGGGTGATAGATGTAATACAGGAAAGAGATGGTTGGGCTGATGGAATATATCTGGATTTAAAAAGGCCTTTGATAAGGTACCACACGGAGACTGATCTGGAAACTTGAAATGGTAGGAGGAGTGCATGGCAGTTTACTAAAATGGATGGAAGACTTTTGGTAGGAAGAGAAATGAGAACAATAATTAAGGACAGACCATCAGAATGGGGCTTGGTGGAGAGTGGAGTTCCACAGGGATCAGTGTTGGCACCAGTAATGTTCGCGGTCTACATAAATGACATGGTGGATGGGGTGTCCAGTTATGTGAGCCTATTTGCAGACGATGCAAAATTGTTAAGAAAAGTGAGATGTGACAAAGATTGCGAACTACTCCAGGAAGACTTGGACAGAATATGGAAATGGAGCTGTACATGGCAAATGGAGTTCAACACGACAAAATGCAAGAAAATAGAGTTTGGCAAGAGTGAAAGAAGAATCAGGAGTATGTACAAGATAGGAAATGAAGACATAAAACCAGTCATGAAGAAAAAGACCTTGGGGTGACAATTACCAATGACCTATCGCCAGAGAGACATATAAACAAAATAATTGGAGAAGTATTGAACTTATTGAGGAACATAAGAGTGGCGTTCGTATATTTAGATGAAGAAATGATGAAGAAAATAATTACTGCAATGATAAGACCAAGGCTTGAATATGCAACAATACAGTGGGCTCGAACTTAAAGAAACACATAAGGAAACTAGAGAAAGTACAGAGGGCTGCAACAAAATGGTGCCTGACTTAAGAGATTTGACTTATGAAGACAGACTGAACAGAATGCAACTTCCGACCCTGGAAAACAGAAGAGAAAGGGGAGACCTGATAGCAATATACAGAGTGATGATTGGCATGGAAAAATGGATAGGGAAGATCTGTGTATGTGGAATGAAAGAATGTCGAGAGGGCATGGGAAAAAACTAAAATGGCCA